>NW_009936007.1:0-18352 GCF_000696875.1 Nestor notabilis
TATATATATAGGACAATGCTAGGTTGACTCCAATCTCCCAAAATTCTGTGAATATCTCTCGTTCTGGTTTGTGGGTTGTTTTTTTTAGTTGGGTTTTTTTAAACCCAAGGAAATAAAGAAATTAAACAGCCAATTATATTCAATTCATCTGGAAGAAAACCAAACAACTGAATTCAACTAAATAGGTGTACAATGGAAAACACACAAAACAAAAAACCCCTTGACAAATTAACTGCCAGAAAGGAGAAGGAAAGCAGACCCTCCCTTCCTGCTAACATAAATCATGGCTCTCTATCATCAGTTGTAGCAAAACTGTGGAGATGGAACCAAAAGGTTCTGCAAGTACTTTGGACATTTTGATACGGCAGTTGCTACTCTATTAACTTATTCTCAAAATAAGGAAAAAAAAAAAAAAAAAAGACGACAACTGCCTGCCCCAAGCAACAAAGATGAGACGACAGGTTTCTAGCAGGACTCCAAGGAAAAACAAAGAGAACATAAATAACTGTCTGCTGACTCTAAGGCATTGGTAGTGCTGATAAGATGGCCTGTTGTACAAAACTGAACTGTGAAAACCAGGACTCAAACTTACCTTACCCTTGAAGACTGGAAGTTCAATTTTTATAACTCCAGGATTGATCTATTTTGGTATGAAGCACTACACCCATCTGTCCAGAACTGACTCCACACAGACTTGCAATAATGATCCATTAGGTTTTAGACAGAGCAGGTTTTTGTGAGAAGTGTCTCCCAGGGCTGATGCAGTTTGGGTGGAATAATGAAGCATCTCGTAATTAGACTGTCTGGACTTAAGATACACTTTCATAAGCTGTCAAGAGGTAACACATACTGTTCTCATGCCAAACGATGCAGAGATTGAAAGAAAAACAGTAAGAAGGAGATGTAGCTCTCTTCTGGAGCAGGACTGCTGTTTAAACTACCCTGGCTGGTGACCCATAGCACTATTTGTACTTACGCTGCTCAGAAAGCCTTAGAGGCTACAGGTCTTGAGATTAAGCCATTGGAAAAGACCTTTGTGATTGCAAAGGGTGGGGAGAAAGATTTTTCCTCATGGCAGAGGAGAAAATTCCTAGAGAGTGAATGTACCTTCAGGAAGCCATAAGAACTTCTGTCAAATTGGATGTGAAGTAACTGCAGATACCAGAAAGGCTGTAGACAGTTAACTTATTAAGCAGAATGAACTCGCACCTGGAGATGTTCTGGGCATGTTTTAGTACCTGAAAAACTTAAAGAAGCCAAACAATAAATCTGCTTCCTCTAAACATATGATTTCCTTCCAATCCTGCCACTGGGATGTACAGTTTTTGCCTTCTGGGATGCAACTGCCATGATCTGATAAGGGTGTTACAAGGGGTTTATTTTATTTAGATCTTTGCTCCTGTTGGTCTTGCATAGTCTGCAGCTAGGTAACCACTCCTGAACTGTATCCAGACATACCTCACTGAAATCAAACAAAATCCTGGGTGAAGAAGGAGAATAGAAAACACTTAAATGAGACTGTGGCAGGATATGGTTTTCTTAGTGAGAACAATGTGCAGGGACCCTGTCACCTTCCTGAAAAGTCCCCTGTTCGTGAGGAGAGACTGACCCTATTGTTCTTGGAAGGAAGAGGAAAAGGATGGGCCTTACAGGGATGACTGTTCTTAAATGCTTCCAGGATGTTCAAGTCCATGCAAGCAGCTTAAATATTGGTCACTACATAACAACAAGCAAATGCTCCTTAACAGGCTCTGGCATCCAGCATTATGCATAGGAGAAGGAAATTCATATAAGTAAAAGAGTTTAAGACTGACAGGTACAGTAAAGCATGTGTGTAAAACAGTTAAAGCCTTCCCCTTTCCACCACACCAGTCTGGACAAAGGTCCGGGTAATGTCCTTTGAGAAGTAACCTTTGAACCTGGTACAGAAGGAATCTGGTATTGCATACCCCTCCAAAAATGGTGACTGCAAAAATAACCAACAGGGAAGCGTGGAGAAGGGCATTTGTAAGGATTTACTCGGTGTCTTACACTTCAAGCAACAACAAGACTGTAATTCAAATCAACCTTCCCCAGCTATAGCCCCTTCTGTAATATGAATTGCCTTCTGTGTGCCTTATCTAAATATTTCCAGATTTGCTCAGAAATCTCTCTAATTTGCAGTAATTCCAGGTCTCTCTTTGTCCAGGAATATACTCTGTGGCAGATTCAGTCAGATGAAGAACAAGTAAGTTGTAATACCAGATTTTTTCAGAGAAGGCACAAATCTAGGTATGACTTCTCAATCCGGCAATTAAGTTTTCTTAAAATTTGATAACATTTATCATCTTTGATACCTCTATCAAATCCAGCTGATGCCAAAAAGACAAATACTTACTATGAAGATGAATGGAAAACAGTCTTGCAAAATCTTTTATTAGCTTTTTTATGTCTAATTGGGTTTTCTTCTCTGAAGATTTACTTGACTAGTGGAAATAAGAAACCTATGAAATTAGCAATTTTAAAACTGCTTTAAATTTCTACTGGAAGTTACTGCATATTGATGGTAGCAGTGTAAAATGAACTCGAACTCAAGTGATAAAAACATGCAATTATTTAAACCATCATTAATAGGTTTGAAAACAACCATGAATTACGTACTTCACTGCAGTGATAACAACATTGCGCTTTGGTTCGTTGTCGTAGCTCACACTTTCAATGCCATAAACCTGAGCTAATTCATGGATGATTCTGCGGTGATCTCTGTTCATTGGTGGGTAACAATGGCTCTTCTTTGTATGCTTGCCCTGAAATCCAGAGATAAGGTTAAGAACAAAAACAAAAGGTGAAGTTTTCCTTTGCAGGGTCAGGGGGAAGAAAAGAATTAAAAAGAAAGTGCTTCTACCTCTAACATTTTGCTGCTACAACAACATTATTACCCCAAAATGCTAACGTCTCAGTACTGACAGAAAAATAATCTAAAAATGATCATTTACTCCCCCAAAATTATGTTTTCTCTATTGCTTCCATCACCTCAAAGTACACATACACATGTATCAAGTATAATTTTACTTATGGGGACTTGTTGTACTCTATGGAATAGCAATACACAAATAGCCTGAAGGGCAGAACTGATCTTTGAGATAGCGAATTGTCATGTGCACCTAACTGGTTCATCCTGACCACAATTAAAGCTCAAGTTACCACTGGGTAATTCTCCCTTTAGGTCAGAGAGGGTGAAGATTGTCACATCTGGTTTGGTTTCATTCTTTCATTCTCTTCCGCAATGTACATGTTTGTTAACAGACAACATTTGTCTGCTTTACAGGATCATTATTTAACAAATAGCTGGAAATAAAGCACTGAAGATGCTCTTGAGCCTTCTAGTTCTCTTGTTCTGTCATATTTGATGTCACTAATTTACTGTATATTGCAAATTCAAGACGTGTGGCTGCCCTTTATTTAATATATAGTACATATATTGGTTTGATAGAAGTACAGGCATAGGCACTGGTATACACAGTTAGAGATATAGAAATGTCTATGTGCGTACATGTGTGTATAACAAAGGTATATTTAAAATAGGATAACCACAAGCAACACAACACTGGGCAAATTATCTTTAGGTAATAACAACTGTTCTATGCATCTATTACTAAGTGCCTGAGGTTGAAGGGGCCTGAACACAATTATACACAGATGGCCCCCTTTAAGACTTCCTTGTCAATGTGGAAAACAACAGGCAAGAACATTAGGTAGGTGAACAAGCACAAAGGTTGTTTAAGAAAACATCATACATAAAAAAGAAGGAATAAAAGTTACATAACTGTCCTCAGGGGGTAGAGGGAAGGAAATTAATGCTTTCTACATGAAGTGTACTCTTTCTTGAGCTAAGGGCAACTGAGCATAGCGTGGTTTATAATGTCCTTTGAACTACATATACTGGGTCAGGCACAGTGCAGCAGCAATCCAGGACTATGCTCATCTGACAGGCCTGAAGATGGAATTCTGCTTTCACTAGAAAAACAATGATTCTGTTTTGGCATTCTGGAGTCTGCCAAAACAACAGAGGCTGAATCCGAGTCTCCTTACAGGACTACCTTACACACTGGCAAATGCAGGAAGGTATACACAAATTTGTGAGCCCACTCCATTACAGGGATCAGAAGAACCTAGGCCCTCCTCCTCCTCAAAGTTTGACCCTTTAAACACCATCTTCAATGATTAATACTTGATTAACAAAGATCCAAAAATTAATGAGAATCATTGATGCATTAAAGCCTAGCACTGATTGAATCTTTAAACAAAGCCTGGCTGTCACCAAAGTGATCCTGAATTACTGTGTCTCCCAAAAATTTTGTTCTATTTATAATTGTGTACTCTATTGGAGCTTAAGCAGACCTAGTGTCAACTCATAACTATTAGAATTAATAAAGTTTAGTAACATTAAACTCCTCCCCCAAACTGAACAAAACTGTTTCATACAGAGTATCTGCATACTGACCTTATTCACAGCTTCCACAAGCATTCTCATTTCCTTCTCAACGTCACTGACAAACTTTAAATCCTTCCTGCAAAAACCACATTCTAGGTAAATGAGGTAAGAGTCTACAAAGATACATTATCTTCATCTTTTGTAATATTATTTTCAACAAGAATAAAATTTAAGGACTTAATTAACCAAAGCAGAAGCATCTTGATTTATTACACTATTTATATTTCAAAAAGGCAAGTATGTCATCGCTATTTAAAAAATGAATTATTTTTCCTTCAACCCTTAGAACACAGCATAAAAGTCTACGATACAATTCTACTGCCTACACAATTCTACATTTTAAAATAGATAATATAGGATTTTAAAGTTGCTATTCCAGTGGTTTTTAAATTACTTGTCATTGAGGCAATTCACTTAATTAGAATACCTGATTAAACACAAAAATGAGGATTGGATAAACAGAGTAGAGTTCTTTTCCATGACAGAGGAAAAGTGCACTAACTTTGGTAGCCTACTTGTCTAGCATAACTAATTAGTAAGAACGAAAGCAGCAGCATAAGGCTACTTGCAAGCAAAGAAAATGTTCTTGATAAGAGATATGAAGGATTTTGGTTTACCTTGCTTAATCACAGTAGGTCAAGTTTTCACATAAAGGTGAGCTTTGCTCTCTGTTCTTAAATAAGTAGGTAAGCTAACTCCAAAAGTAAGGCTGTTATTTGTTAAGGCACATCCTCACGGGGAAAAAAGGCTATGTGAATATTTCACATGTCAAAGCTGGTTAGTAGTAAGTAAGTATTTCTTCAAAAACAGGCACCATTTCATACCAACACAACACTACTTTGTGAATGATGTCAGAATTTCATTAGTCAAGAAGTGCCAACCAAAGCAGGCACTACCATCTTTGGGAGATGTCCTACTAAAGCTGCGGATGCTGACCAAGTACTCTCAAGCAAACATGCAAAATCACAACATTGAGTAGTTTGGCTACCAACATCATTTGATCACTGGTATGATGGGACTCAGCCCATCACTGGAAAACCTTCAAGGTATTGTAACAATGGATGGACCATAGAGGATGTCCATCCCTTATCAGAACTCCTGGACCTTCAGTGGAGAAAAGTATTACATTGGGAGAAATGCTAAAAGGACCTGGACTTGTAGAGTTAAGAAGAAAGGGGCCTCCAGACACCTCAGCTGTGAAACACAGCATCAGCCCATATGGCATGAGGCTTTGGAAAGAATATTGCACCAATAACCTCAAAACCAAACGACAACAATCACCAAACCCACTGATCTCTTTAGGCTGAGCTTCACTCCAGAGAGTCAGAAAGCAAATGCTGCAGGGACTGCCAGCCATGAACACCCAAATTTCAAGGTGAAGTGAGCACAGGAAGTAAGAAGGAAAAAAAAAAAAAAAAAAAAGTGGAACCAAGCACCCAAGGGTCCACAAGCACCTGACGTGTTATATTTAAAAACCTACTGGGGAACCAGCTCACAGACTGGGGGCATGTTCAAAAAACAAATCAAACCTTCAGGAGCCTATAGAATCAACTAGGTTGGAAAAGACTTTTAAGATCAAGTCCAACCTTCACCCCAGCACTGCCACGGCCACCACTAAGGCGATTTCAGGGATGGTGATTCCACCACTTTTCTGGAAGTGTTCAAAAATATAAAGCCAGAGTTATCAGTTCAAAGCCACCAGTGAAATCAACCAGTATTTCTGCCAGAAATACTTTTTGTATTGTATTTCTGACAGATACATATCTGACAGAAATAGTTGGAATGTATCTCAGCTTCAAGAAATCCCAAGATAGTCAAGACTGAAGTATTCAAATAGGAAGACAAGACAGAAAGCATGGTAGGCAGGGGATATGGCTGGGGGGTGTGGTGGTGGTGGCAGAAGAAAATGAAGCCCATTGTAAATCATTTCACAAGAAGATAAACCAAAGCAAAGAAAAATCCTGCAGTTCACTGGTCTTCACTATATGACCCTGATCAGATACCTGGGTGAGCAGGGACAGTCAGACCTGCTTATTTCTCATCTGTACTTGTCTCTGGTTCTATACTAGGAGTTTTAGGTTGCTTGATTTACTCTTAAATTCTGTATGGCTGCTTACATAAAATTTTCACTTAACAGCAAAGTAATTGTCATTCCAAATTGTATAGTATTTATTAGGATAATGCTTTTGATATTACCTTGACTTTCTACTGCCTCATTTTCAGATGTTTCAGCCTAACAGCTCTCTTTGCTGTCAGCACTGGCACAGTTTTAGCTCTGTGTCAATCAAGTGTTTTATTGATTCCATTTCTTTATTTTTAAAACAAAACATATTTTTAAAACAAATATGTGAGCATATTTCATTACTTATCTGTCACTTTTGTCTTTGTCTTGAAAAGACTAAAGAAACAGTGAGATGGGGTTGGTTGTATATGAAAGCAGTAGAGGCATGACACATACAGGTACTGATTCATAGTGAGAATAATGGTGGAAAATGATGTTCCCATTCCAAATCTGGTCCTATTACAGAACAAAGAAACCCATCAGACACTTTTTACTTCTCATGTTCTCATTCCAGAGGTTTTGAGATACACACATCATCTCTTTTGCCTCAATTACCACCTACTTCCAGGGCTGGAGAGAGGAGTAAAACATAGGCATTTTTACAAGAGTAAAGGGAACTGTTCTGCATTTCCCATCTTGCTCTCAACACCCATACCTGTATCACCTGCCAGCATTAGAACACATACCTTGCATCTTCTTTTAGAAGTTCACTGTACTTCGGTCCAGGAGAACGGATGTTAAAAGGATCAGAATTATCATCTATTTCAAGAGCCTCAGCAAGACGCCTAAATTTAAGGGCAGGAGGGAAAAACCAAAACGTAACAAAACCAAATACAAACAAAAGTAAAACCACAAATCCTCCCAGCCTCCCAAACAGGTTGTCATTGAAGAGTGAAGATAATGCTTACTAATACAGATGGAACAATTCACAGAAGATACAGTCTGTACATTTGAAACTACACATAGAATCATAGAATAGTTAGGGTTGGAAAGGACCTTAAAAACCATCTACCCCCACCCCCCCTGCCATGAGCAGGGACACCACACACTCAACTATGTCGCCCAAGGCTCTGTCCAGCCTGGCCTTGAACACTGCCAGGGTTGGAGCATTCGCAACTTCCTTGGGCAACCTATTCCAGTGCCTCACCGCCCTCACTGTGAAGAACTTCTTCCTTAGATCTAACCTAAAGTTCCCCTGTTTAAGTTTAAACCCATTACCCCTTGTCCTACCACTAGAGTCCCTAATGAAGAGTCCCTCCCCAGCATCCTTGTAAGCACCCTTCAGATATCGGAAGGCTGCTATAAGGTTTCCACGCAGCCTTCTCTTCTCCAGGCTGAACAGCCCCAACTTTCTCAGCCTGTCTTCATATGGGAGGTGCTCCAGTCCTCTTATCATCCTCATGGCCCTCCTCTGGACTTGCTCCAACAGCTCCATGTCCTTTTTATGTTGAGGACACCAGAACTGGACACAATACTCCAAGTGAGGCCTCACAAGAGCAGAGGAGAGGGGCAGGATCACCTCCTTTGACCTGCTGGTCATGCTTCTTTTGATACAGCCCAGGATACGGTTGGCTTTCTGGGCTGCAAGCGCACACTGCCTGCTCATGTCGAGTTTCTCATCAATCACCACCCCAAGTCCTTCTCCTCAGGGCTGCTTTGAATCTCTTCTCCGCCCAGCCTGTAGCTGTGCCTGGGGTTGTGCCGACCCAGGTGTAGGACCTTGCACTTGTCTTGGTTAAACTTAATGAGGTTGGCACTAGCCCACCTCACAAGCGTGTCCAGGTCCCTCTGGATGGCTATTCACTAGAATATTCTTTAAGATCTCAGATCGCTCAATATAGATCAGGGATCATCTCCACATTTATCAGTTCTCTAGGTCATGCAGGAAAGGGTTTTTTTCCATAGCATTGACTTTCTGAACATGAACTTTTGAACAGAAAAAACCCCCAAGTTTAGTGCCCACCTGTTTCTTTGCAGAGCTAAGCATTCTTCATCACATTGCAACCTGAATTAAGAAAGAAAAATACAACTAGAATCACTGCTGCTACTCACACTTTCAAGCTGTAGCTTTGTTGGTATCATATCATTATGACAGCCTAAAGAAGTAGTGTGAGAATAGCTTATGGTATTAGACCAGATAATACAGCTAAAAAGAAACAAACCAACCAACACAAGCAAAGATCTTTGAGCACACAAGCCCTTCTCCAGGTCTTGAACAGAAGCAGCAGTTACCAACTTCATACAGAAGCTGAGAAAAACAGATTCTGAATTGGGTTATATTGGTAAATTAGATCATTTGAGAAAAAAAAAAATGCAGCTGATATCAGCATCAAGGGGATGCTAAGAAGGATGGGATATCAACAAAGTAAGATGTGATAGTCAGTTCTATGCAGCAGCCAGGAAAACCAGGACAGTTAGCTATGCGTATAGAGGATTATGATACACTATAAAAATCAGTATTTCAATGAAGCCCATAACTTCTAGTGTCAGTAGAGTTACAAATTTCACTTTTCTGAACTTCATCTTTGTAAAGTATTTTATAATTTTAAGGGATTAAAATGTCAGAGAAGGATCAAGAGTTCTCCAGAATTTCACAGTGGCACTTACAAACTTCTACCCCTTAGACTGCACAAGTGAATTGATTCTTCTGATAACAGTTCCCTGATTTCAAACAAATAATTTCTACAGGGGAAACTGGTTCACTCAGTGGTATGTATTACGTTTGGAGACCTACAGCTATAGGATCCGCAACTTCTGGTGGAGGCAGAAAAAAGCTAACATACTTGCACTCCAAGATCAACCTGGTACTGTTTAAAGCCATTTGCTTGAATCATATTCTCTTCCTCTAGAAGAGGAATGCAGCCAACTTAGAGAAGCTACTCTAGGTCTAAACAAATATGCTACCCCCCAGGATGAGAGAAAGAAAGGAAATCTCTCCACAGTTTGCATAAAAAATTCTGCTATTGGAAAAGAATAAAGGAGATTTTAAAGTTACTTTGAAAATAATGCAGTCTGACAATAAACTAGAAAAGATCTGCACCAAGTGAAGTAATCTCTGGTGATTTCAACTACTCAAAGAAAGGGCAGTATAAGTCTGCCCACACTGAAATATGTTTGGCAGTGATTACAACATCATTTACATTACATATTGCAAAGGCTGGGACACCAACAGAGACACTGGTGTCTTATTCGCTCTCCTGGCAAGTATACAGCTGCTATAACATGTCTGTCCTTTCTGATATTAGTTCACCTTGCCCATACATTCCGAGTTAAAATTATTTCAGTGTAGAAAAATACCCAAAAGGACTTGGTAAAAATGTGCTCCAATTTCATAGATATTAAACAAATAAACAGATCGGAATGACTAGCCAAAGTATGCTGGTATCAGCTTTTGATACAGGAAGTCATCAAGCAACTGTATGGGAAAATTTCACTATTTTGACTTTACACAATATAAAGGAACATGAAATTTAAAACACACTGAAATAATCACATTCACCATTAAGAAAGATAAGATGGTACCAGAAAAAAAACTAAACCTAAAAATACAGCAACTTTGAGGCAGAATCCTTCAGGAAGTCAAGTTTCTGACAAAAGGATGTCGGAAAAACTTGACAATTCCTTAAAGAAATGATACTAGAAGTAAAAAGACAAGTGATTCCAACCCTGAGGAATATCAGGAGGAACAGAAAACCACCAAACTTAAGTCACAGGTGTTTTTGTGACTTAAAAGCAGATTTGCAGTGCGAGCTACTACTAGAACACAGAAATGCCAATCAAATTGGGATAAAAATTATAAGAAATGTAAAATGGGCAATAGAAAAATATTATAAATAGTAAGATGATGACCAGGGGAAAACATGGTCTATTATCATCCAGGATGGAATGCTGGATGCTGAAATCTGAAGTAATAGCAAAAATGTCAGTGTCTAGAAACCTAAAGTCCAAAGGAACTCCAAGAGTTTGCTGAGTAGAAAGAAATTCAAACTCCAATTCTACCGTTCCATACATAATTACAACAAACCAGTCAATAACAGAGATGTCAGTCTACATAAAAGCAAAAATACGAAGCACTAAAAAACTGCAAAATACTCTTTAAGCAGTATTGGCACAGAAGAGCCAGGCTATCTAAAGTCTTCCTATGTTAGCTTTTTTTTTTTTTAAGTTTTTTGCTCACAATATTATGTATTTTCCACATTGCTTGTGATTCAGGTATACACAAGGATTTCAAACATGTTTCTACATGGATTTCCTTACCTGGCCTGCTTCATCTCTTTTTTTGTAATAAGCCTACTGATTTCCACTGAATCTCCAAGCTGTAGATCTGTTAACTTAGTGGCTATAGATATAGCAGCTATTCTGAAAAAGAAGAGCATTAGATTTCATTTGAGGCAACACATAAACCTTTCAAAAGGCTTATAAAGCTGCAGATTTAAACCTCCAGGTGGAAGAAGACAGGCTGACTGTTTACTCATCAGATTACAGAATAGGACTCTTGTTCCACACCACCTAGTTTTAGCTATATCATTTAAGAGGCTACTCTGTCTCATCTCCCTCAAGCAACTAGGAGCAAGGCATACTTGAGGGAATTTTTCAGAGCATCAATTCTAAGCAAGTCTAAGTCAGGCAGTGTGAATACTTATTCTTCTCACCTGCTTAACATGCAAACTGCAGCTGACTGTACAGCTTTAATTGCTTTTTTAACCTTTATGTGATTCTTCCTTAACTGTGTGTAACTAAAAGCTGTAAAGTGAATATAAAGTATTTTGAAATTTGCTTAGAAAATATAGATTATTCAAGCCATAAGGAAAGAGCAAAATGCCTACTGAGACTGTTGATATTTTCTTTATAAAGATTCATCATTCCCTCCAATAACAAGCCTTCCCAGTCTGATTTTCTTGCTAAAATTTCTGTAACTAAAACATACATTAAGATTTTAGTGAACTATCCCACACCATTCTGGAACAAAATCCTGAAAACGGAACATTCAGTCCTCTTAATGATTCTTTCTGTTGAATTCCGATTAAAGGATATGTTTGTCTCTCTGTTTTATTTCACATTCGGAGAACTCATCATCTATCAGGACAGAGGATAATCATAACACATAGACCCAAAAAGCACTGAGAGGGACATCGGCTTCAGATTTATCAGATTCTCTCACCGAGTGTGCAGATGGTGCGGAAAAAAGCCAAACCTAACTTCATGAAACCAGAATATTTTAATTTTTCAGCAACATTAACAGTTGCAGTTACCACACAAACTTAGCTGGCATTAAATGCTGCTTTTGTTGCTATCACATGGGCCAAGAGTAACTTGTAGACAAGTACGAACGCATTTGAACCAGCAAACACTTGCTTTAAACTGATTGTTTCTTTCCCTTCCTCTTGACTTTGGCTCTGACTAGATATATACATATGTATTCAGCTTATGCATGCAAGGATTCTCACTGACTTCAAAGAACTATTTTCCTTACATGAATACTTTTGCAGTGCCTGTTTCTATAGCAGAGCTATACAACTAGTGGAGAAATAACAGCCTTCAAAAATTTGGACTTGTAATTACGTTACCTTCCCAGTTTATCATTTATGATGAGCACGTGTCAATTTAAACTGGCATTTCAAAGTTGAGTCAGTCTTCTGATTTGTATTCATAGTGCAATAGACCCCTTTTTTCTAAAGAAGAGACACTCATCACCACTCCTGTTAAGGTTGTCTTGCATTCAACTTTGACTAAAATTAACTGTTTCTGGTTAGCACATTTCTTGTTTTCATTAGGTAATATTAAGCACCTATTGTATCAATGCTAAGCCATCTTCTGATAGAATTTGAATCTAGGCAGCATTCAGTAGGAACAAAGCAGCATATCCTAAGCTGGGCTACTATTTCAGGCCCTCAAATAGCAGTTCCAAATAAATCAAACATTAAGAAGCTTCCTCTGAAAGACAGAATCTGTGACTGTGCTCTCCCATCAACTGGGATACAGAGCAGAACTCTGGTTGACCATGTGTCCTGGTTCAGCTGGGATAGAGTTCATTTTCTCCCTCATAGCTGGTGCAGTGCTGTGTTTGGGCTTCAGTCTGGGGACAATGCTGGTAACACACCAGTGGTTTAGCTGTTGCCCAGTAGCACTTACCCCCATCAAGGACTTTTCAGTCTCTCATGCTCTGCCAGTGAGAAGGGGCACAAGAAGCCAGGAGGGAGCAGAGACAGGACCCCTTGCCCAAACTAGCCAAAGCGTTATTCCATACCACAGCACCTCATGCCCAGTATAGGAACTGGGGGGAGTTGGCTGGAAGGGACCGATCGCTACTCAGGGATGGGCTGGGTATTGGTAAGTGGGTGGTGAGCAACTGTAATGTGCATCACTTGTATTTCTTTGGGTTTATTCCTCTCTCTCTCTTTTTGCTATTTTCCTTTCACTACAATTATTATTTTACTTTATTTCAATTATTAAACTGTTTTGATTTCAACCCACAGGTTCTACCTTTTCCTGATTCTCCTCCCCATCCCACTGGAATGTTGGGGAGGAGAGTGAGTGAAGTTGCTGGCTGGGGTTAAACCATGACAATACTATAGAACCACAGAATGGTGTGGGTTGGAAAGGACCTTAAGATCATCCAGTTCCAACCCCCAGCCATGAGCAGGAACACCTCACAGTAGACCACGTCACCCAAGGCTCTGTCTAGCCTGGTCTTGAACGCTGCCAGGATGGAATTCACCACTTCCCTGGGCAACCTGTGCCAGTGGCTCACCACCCTCACAGGGAAGAACTTCCTCAACCGTAGATTAACTTTTTGACTCCCTCTCAATCACAGCCTGAGAGAAAAGTTGTTTTATTTTAATAATAACAAAAAAAGTAGTTATTATTACTGTATTGTTATTTTCATTTCCAAAGCCCTACTTCTTTTTCTTGTCCCTTCCTTGCCCTCTCTTGAAGAGAGACAAAGAAAGAAGTTTAGAAATAGAATCTGGAGACAGGAATGGAGTTAGGTAGAACTCAGTTTTCATATTATGGCCAAAGCCCTGATGCCTGAATTTAGCTATTTTAGAATGACTTTAAATTACTCTTAGCTTTCATCACCTGTATTGACTAGACTGAATCACACATTAAGGGAACTTGCACATGGACTGCTATATGGAATCACCTGCATTCAGGAGCCTGAATCTGGACCTGCCCAATTAGTCTGTATCTAATTGCTCAATGTGGGTAGAACAGAATTCCACAGATGGGTGATTGGAGTTTTGACACACTGCCACAGTTACACTAACAACAATGAAATGAAGAATGTATCCTAGTACAGCATAGCTGGTATGAAAGCTCAGGGGAATACGAAAGAAAGAAACCATATATCAAAGTACAAAGAAAGTGTGAAAATGCCTGTGAATTACATATATTTAGTCAAGCCTGACGTTTAATCAACCTGCAAAAAAGTAACTCCAGAAAGGAATTAAAGGAATTATTACAGTACAAACCTTTGATATGTATTAGATGCTTCTGAGCAAATCATACTCTCCTTTCTTCTTCCACATTCACACTGAAGATCAACCTGTTGTATCACAAATGAGAGCGGCTTTTCTAAACTTTTGCCTTTTTATGGCCAAGGTGGGGTGTAAGGGGAGTAAGTTTATTCCTTTAAAAAGTCACTTTTTAGTGGAATAATTGTTAATTTAAAGTGATGTATAGGTTTGGTTTTTTTTTTTTAAAATCAGTAAGTTTATGGAAAAAATGTCCTGCTATGATATACAAACATTTGTCACAACTGTTACAAGCTGATACTTAAACAATACAGTTCTCCTGTGAGTTTGCTTCCTCTGAATTTTCTTTTGGTATCTAACCTTTGCAGAGCATGACGTCGTTGGGCAGGGTGAAGAAGGATGACATGGAGCCATACAGGGATGATTACAATATAGCCTTGGAATAATACATGGCTGTTTGCACTCTTCATCTATAAGACATTCTCCTTTATGACAGATTCTTTTACATTTGTGCATTCCACATTTTAACATTTGATTGCAGCGAAGGCCACAGGAAATGTCAGTGAGATGACAAGGAATGTTACTGCGCAGCTGGAAGAGGGGAGGAAAAAGATGACAACTAAAAAGGAAAAATTACAAATGCAGATCTGAAAGTACTTTTGCTGTTTACACCTTCATTTGGCACTGTCCACCCAAGAACTGTAATACTAAAATATCTTAGGACAAAGACTGAATTTTTCTTTACATCATAGTCCAATATAGCAGTTGGTCTGAATGCACATGACATAAAAGATATACTTTTATAATTCAATCACATTAAATTCAAGCTCCAGTTACATATCCCATTCCATGGAGGCCACAAAAAAAAAAGAAAAAAAAAAATCTAACCTTACAGTCCCAGAACATTACTTAGTATTCAAAAACATTAAGAGTACAGACTTACTTCATGCTTGCCCATACACCATTTCTGAGTGAGATAGGTACAGGGTGGACATTTCTCCTCACTATGACATGAATGGTACACTACAGTCACAGAAATATAAAGGCCAGCACAGTTTTATTAGCATACTTTAGTCAAATGCATTAAAGGAGACAGTCAAGACTATCAAACATGAGTTTGCATTTCAGAACAACACAATTTATGGGAATTATGATGCTTCATGCAAGGTTAATCTGTTCTTTAAAGTACTCTTTAAAAATTATGATGGCAGGTTTTTTAGGTGAATATTATTCCATGTTTTCTAAATGAAATATCAGAGAACTTTGTAACTTCTAAGCAGAGTTATACTATCAAGACAGAATTTGTCAGACACAGATTTGTTCGACTTGCACTGTATCTTTTGCGATCAGTCAAGGTAATTCCAAGGAATACAGAACCTAACCATTCACTAGATTATCCTACTGTTGCAACAGCACTTAGCTTTGGAATATAACGTTTAGTGTGTTGTGACTATTAATAATGGTCAGAAAAAAATCCAATGCTTTTACCAGTCGTAAGTACCACTGCTAGTATTCATGGCAAGTATTTAGTTGGTTGGCTTTTAAACATAGACTTTGGGAAACATTCACAACTACTGAAAAAGCATCTAATAAAAAAGCAAACAGATTTTCAAACAGACCAATGTACATTTCTGTCGATTTTGATTTAAAAGAAAACAAACCCAAAATGAACAAAAACCAACAACAAAATAACCCACGCAAAACCAAATGGCCTGACTCACCTGGATGATCACAGTCATGTGGCCTGGTGCATGTTTTTTTACACTCTGGTGGCTGAGTGCCACAGGGGACAGGGGGGTAAATCACAGATTCACCACAATAACAAGTTAACTCATCAAAACCTGGAAAAAAAAACCAAACGAAAAACCCAAGTAAAACATATCCCAGTGGCTACATGTATTTGCACTTTGCTACAAGAAGCCTTTAAATAACATGCAAATATTTACTCCAGCTTCAGAGTATTTTTATATTAAGCACCACCCTAGTGAATTTATTGGCTTTTATGGCTCCTCAAGACAACTTCATTAACATTACTTCATTGCGAATTATGCTTGCTTTGAGAGAGTGGTTCTCCGACAGCAACATTTTGAGCAAGACAAATGCTCATGTCAAATTGAAAGCTGCTGCTGTTCTATCTTTTACTTGAAAATGGGAATGTATCCCTTGAATTCCCTTCCAGCAAGTACCAAACCCCATACTCTAAACTTCCCCCGTCATGACTTTTTCAGAGCAGTGGTTAGATTTGATCCTTTGCCAAGTCCTGCGGATGGTACTGGGAAAATTCCAGAGAAAATAACCGAAGGCACAGTAGTGTGTAGACTTCTTCCTATAGTTTCTTCTGTATACTTGGTCATTTAAGTATTACATGGATCCTCATAAGCAGCTTATGAGCCTGTCCAAATACTTCAAAGGCCAATTTTGTATGTTTTGGAAGTTCTTTGTCACAGGCAGTATGTATCCATTACAGGCTTTTCCTGATCAACTTTCAAAGATTGCATTTAATAAATAGCTTATAATTTCTGTGATAAGCTACATTTATATTAGGAGACTGAGGAATAAAAGAATTAAACGGCTATTACACGTTAAGATGTTCCAGATCAACTAAAGGTTCTGCTACCAGAAGGAAACATTCTTCTGTCTGCTTCAGGCCCAAATCAGAAAATCTATTATTATGTACCTATTATAATGGTGCAAAATAATCAATATATGATCCCCTAGCTTTTAGTAGGGTACATACCTGTCTAAAGCTATTGCACCAACTTAAATCTTTAAATTAATTAGCAGGAAAATTAATATCTGCTCCCTGTCAAGCTATTTCTAACAATTTAGTACTGATTTTCACCATCCAGAACACGACCAGAAAGCCTAAGACATACATGACTGAAACCTCTTATTTCTTCAGATGGGCCTGCCCAGAGAAAGATCACTAGTGTACCAAGTGGGAAAGTCTGAATTCTAAGCAGCTAAATAAATTCTGCTACATACTTCAATACCTTTAACAGATATTACGTTGTTAAACAAGAGTTCCCTTGACTTTAAAATTCTTTCTAAACTGCTTTTTTTCCTTGCATGACTCCTCAAATTTAAGTGATTGCTGGATCAACATACATACCAATATATTTAATTGTAATTCAACTTTAAGTATTAAAATCAAACACTACGTTAACTCATTTGAACTGAAGTAATTTTCTCTTTCATGAAAAAACAAAAATCAAAGCTAGCTGCATATTCTTCAGGTTCTGGTCAATTTGGATCACATTTGTGTTCCACTCTGACAGTTCAGTGAAAAGATTTCTGTAACACATGAGAACTACCATACTCTTGCACGTAACTCACTTGTTTGCCAGCATGTCTGACAACTGCCCCGGTGACAGGGTTCTTCACATCTATGAAGCCCACAGTTGAGTTTACGACCACAAACCAAAGAACACTTATGTTCTGTGTCCTAGGGGAAGGCGAAAAAGAAAAAATCAGAATTGAACTATATACCCCATTGGTTTATTTTTATCTGTAAGGTCATGACCTACTAATTGACAGAACTGTGTAGTGCAAAAAATAGCTTAGGCCAAATCTATACAGTTTTTCCATCACTCTATGGATACACAATTCAAAAAGTGGATTCTGGTTAAGACCTCTGTTGCAGAGATACCTACATCATAGCTAATGCTTCTTGTATTAAGTAATACTTTTCCATTCCCCATCCTCCCTGGAATCACTGTATTGACAAAAAGCACCTTTATGATGACTTAATTGCATTTAGGCTGGAACATTGTGTTACATTTATAATGATGCCCACAAAACAAATGCTGCAAAATAAATGCACACACAAACTTTTTAAGGATGACCAACACTGCAAATAGAGATTGAAGATGTACAAAAATGGAAAGATACAAAGGCAAAAAGTCTAACGTCACAATCAAAACCAAACACACATCACAATGAACAACTTTATAAAACCACACATAAACTTACCACACAGCAAACTTCATTACACTTGTGTCGTCCACATGACCTTTTCTTGTTGCATCTCTTGTCACACATAAATGTAATAGCAGCTATTAAAAAGAAAATCAACTTTTACATCTCTGATTATGCCAAGAACAGCAGCTGCAATCACATTACAGTATTAATTATACTATATTAATTTAATCATAATAAATAATAATATGAACCAATATAAATTGAGAAATACGAATATATTTATTTGATTATTCAATAAACAAAAAGAGGGTAGGTTTAGATTAGTCATTAGGAAGAAGTTCTTCCCTGTGAGGCACTGGCACAGGGTGCCCAGAGAAGCTGTGGCTGCCCCATCCCTGGCAGTGTTCAAGGCCAGGGTGG
>NW_009936007.1:18422-25020 GCF_000696875.1 Nestor notabilis
AACTGGATGGGCTTTAAGGTCCCTTCCAACCCAAACCATTCTACGATTATGCTGAGGCTGTTGCAGATCATATCTAGAAGAGGCTAATAGAGCAAGCAAACTTTAAAATTACTTGCTCCCACACTAATTCCCTATGTGAACACTTGACTTTCTTTAAATAAACACTTGTTCAAAAGGATTTTGGAGAGCAGACTACATGAATCTAGTTGATTTCACATTAGTCTTTACACCATAAACTGCGACATAGAATACAAAATAGGATATCCTGATACATCAAAGTACCACAAACATCCAAGTTAAGACTGCTCAAATTGGTAAGGCATTAAAAATCAGCTAAATACAATTACTGCTGATATGCTCATGAAACCAGTGCTAACAAAGAACATCCTTATCCACAGGTAACAAAAGCAATCACTTCTGGATTCTGAAGAGTAAAGTCTTCACAGACAAAAGCTCACGTTAAGAAATACATATATTACTTCCTTATGTATCTTGTAAGTGAGTACCTCAGTGTGACAGGGGTCCATCAAGTAAACATTTTAGTGAGGTGAATTTTGAGTTCCTACATCCAGAATACCAAGAAGTTGCAAATGGCAACTCCCTGCCAAGCCCAGATACAAAGATCAGCAGTATACAACTGTGAAGCAGAAGCAAAGCTTGGATTTCCCCAGGAAATTGGACAAGAGCAAAGCAAAAGCATTAGTTTGCATGAGTTGTGTATGTTGACCCCAAGATACGCAGGATGGAGAGGGGGCAACCTAGTGAGCATGGCAGGTAGCATAAGAAACTGTTCAAATCAAAATAAACAGCTTGTCTGGAATTTTTGAGCTCAAATGCTGAAGAAGTCTTCCCTTGTGTGAAAGCTGCATAGAAATGAAAGAGATTCAATTCAAACCTCTTCCCCAAAAGTAGCAGCATCTCAAGAAATGACCAATTTGTCACAGAAGTATGATTAGAAGAAGCAGTACTGATCAGCTGTTTGCCAAAGTCATCAATCAAACCCAAAATTACCATGAGCTGTGTGTCATTTTCAACACAATTTTACATTATAGATGTAATGTAACACTGTACCTTTATTTCTGAGGAGAGCACATGGGACTTCCTAGGAAATAAACAGGGAGCCATTAGGTTAAAACAGGCGAAACAATGAACTTACTTAGAAAATACCTAGTCACATGAAGCAGCAGCACTCTCGGTTTTCATGTGTATAACACTTCTGTATGCAAAAGTGAAATAAAAGCTGGAAAAAAATCCTCAAATCTTTTAACACAATACTTTTTCCTTAGAGATTCAACACAAATTTAAAACAAAAATGTAGTTCTGTATTGCCCAGCTAATTCAGCAGACAAAGCTGTGAAGTGACAAAACCAGGTTTGTCCTAAGAAACCAAAAGAGCTCTCCTAGAGAATTGTGACAAGAGTGCACAAATTTGACCAACTGTTCCAAAAATGCAAGTCTGACTTGATGTAAAAATGAGAGTGAAGTAAAATCACATGATCAAAGAAATTTTATATAGATTAAAGACTTCAACATGAAAATAAAGGTGAAAGATGAAAAGAACATTGTTGATTGACTACATTTGAACCTTCAGTCATCACAACTTTACAGTCTGAGCTGTCATTTCTAGGCATTGCATTTTTCCTGACCAATTTAAATTATCACTGTAGCTCACTCATACATTTTCAAGAAGCACCTTTCTGGTATCTGAGAAGCTGCATGAGCTAAAACCCAAACCTCACTACTTAGTTTCAGGCCTCAAAATGAAAGATAATCTGAAGCCTTCTACCCCATAACTACCTTCAGCAAACTTGCAGGAGAAAACTGTTCCAGCCTCAAGCAAAGCCTATGTACTTGGACACTTTTATATTCAGAAGCCATCTCTACCTATAGGTCTGTAACAGGTCAGAAAAGTCATCAAGGCTCCTGTAATAACAGCCAAAGATTTCAAAGCTGTGATTACAGAAATTAGTATATAAAAATACACTAATTTTTATGTAACAATTGCTGAGAATCTGCTGGGTCGCTATAGAAATGTATGAAGAATGGGGACCAGTAAAACTCCATATTCCCTCCAAAAAAAATTCCACAACAAATCTACAATCTATTACTATAAAGTTTTAGTTAGCTTTTATGTTAGGCTCCCTTTCTTCTCTCATTTTACATCACCCTTGGTAAAACTAACATTCTTTTTTGCTACATAAATACTACAGGATGCAACACAGGATTTAGCCAGCCTGAACAGAATTCTGTGTACACTCTGCAAAAATACTTCCAAAAACTGCCTTCACAGTAAATGACCTAGGATAGCATTTCACAATACGATCTAGTTAGCATCTATCAGTTACTATACAATGGAGGACCTTGCAACTAAGGAGCACAGCACTTCTTCTTGGCTTTCTTCTCCTCAACTTCATCTCCTTTTTCTCACCAGCTTTAAAAGCCAACAAAGGTCATATGTTGTCATGGTCCAGCTTTATACACTCACCTTTTTTTTGAAGCCACACCTACAATAAATATTTGATGTGCGAGAACAAGGTCTACACTCTCCTTCATGGCAAAGGCTTTCACACGTATGAATGAACTCTAGCAAAATGAAAACACAAAGATTAACAATTAATAACAAAAGAAAATCAATGGCCTGGAACTTTACATTTACCAGGATTATCACTGGTCAAAGACACTAAGCTTATGTGCAGCTGGGTTTTCAAACAAAGTAATTACTTTCAGTTAAATATGCATAAAATTGTCATTATTTTCACCTTTCAAATCACAGAATCCAGGATTAAATCCAGAAGTTTTAAGTAATTTTTTCTTCCTTTTCAGCTTAAAAGAATGACTTATTACGTGTAACTTCACTTACTAGGTTAACCGAAATTCAACTGAAAGCTAAATTGCTCACTGCCTCAGTCCTTGGACTGAGAGAATGGATCAGTCTTTAAAAAGAAGCTCTCATTTTGACAGCACTGGTCTTACTCCTTTCTGAAACCTAATAAATCACAATTAAATATGGGATAAATCACAATTAAATAGCCTGTGAAACAGAAGCTTCACAAAGCCTCAAAGTGAAATACACTTGAGTTACCTAATGCACCCACTGAAGTGTCAAATTGCTTCTGCACATAACTTTCTCCAACTTTCCAATGCTACTTTTTACTCCTTAATGCTCTTACAGCAGCAGGAGATGAGTATTTACTGGAGGCATTTGAACAAAATCATTTATCTCTACCAGTCTCCACATGTCTGTCAAAGATCTAGGTGGTCTTTTAAAAAAGACATCAGTACATAGTACTCTCCGGAAATTCCTATAGCTTTATTCTTCTACCAATATAGGAAAGGTACATGTAAATAAAATTTAAAAGGCTAGCTTGTGTTAGTGCTTTCTATACAAATTTATTTCCTGATCATTATGAACAAACTGCCAGACTTCAGGCTCTGAAGTGGCTTTTACCCTCAGTTTGGTTAAAACCCAAAATCACTGAATGAAACAGTTAAGGACCACTTTCTTTTTTAAATGATAATTTGAGTATTCTGAAGCAGAAAGTTCTCATTACCATAGCTACCACAAGGAAGAGGTTTGCCACATGTTTTTCCACATGAGGGGATAGGATCTGTGCAGATTTTGCGTTCAACACATCCTAGTTCCAGTAACTTGCTGAGAGGAGTCTGACCGCAGGGACAGCGATACACTACTTGTGGAAGTCGTGGACAGAGCTGGCAAGGCTGAGGATGACACACTTGTGTGCAATTATGCCTCCCACAATTTAGTTTTCTGGGGAAAAGAAAGAAGAAAAAAGGCAGGTTACCTGAGGGTATCATGATCACATACTGTGAATAAAATAACCTTTTCTTTTCAGAAGCCTAAGTTATAGTGACCTTACTTGCCACATATATTCTGACATGAGAAATTCCCAAATCCATCAGAGAACTCTTCCTTCGTCCCACACAATACTTCCTTAAAGTTGTTTCCACAGTAACACACTGAAAAAAGATGTTATTTCACAGAAAATGAAAAAGAGAGTATCAGTGACAGAACACCTCCAGCAGTACAGTGAATAAAAAATGTGCAAAATTATTAGTCCGTCTTTAGAAAGATAATTAAGTTAGTGTTTAGACTAATTTCAGCAATAGAGGTTTCTCAGTCCTACAGAAGCAGGAATTCATGTTTTATTTGTTTTGATAAGGAGATAAAAACTAAAGGGGAAGTACTACCTGCATGAAAAAGCTTACTTATTGAAGCAGTATACATAACTAGTTAGTTATTAACTTAATTTAGAAAACTAACTTGCAATTTTGTGTATAAACTGTTCAACAAACGTGTTTGTTATATTGGCGCACAAATTTGGACTATTTAATTTCCATTCAGGACCAAACTTAAAAAGTTTTAACAGAAATCATGAGGAGTTTGTTGAAATGTGCTTTGCTAGATGTCTTTCTATTCTTCTTCCAGGTACTGTTTAATCAAGTCTCCAGAATTTTAGTAAAAGATTAAGTAGGCTCATTATACAATTCAGGTAAGAAGGGCTCTCAGGGGATCAGCTAGACCAAGCCCTTGCTGAAAGCAGAGTCGGCAACAAGATCAGAGCACATTACTCAGTGTTTTATTCAGCTGGGTCTTGAAAATCTCCAAGTTTCCCACAAAAGAGTTTTTTCCTTATAGCTAGTTATAATGTTTCAACTTAGGCTCATTGTCTCTCATCCTCCCCCCATACAGAGCTTGTTTCTGTCTTCTTGATTAGCTCTTATCATCTACTGAAAAGCCGCTACTCAGCCTTTGCAAGCTAACAGAGTCCAGTACCAGCAGCCCCTCCCAATAGGGCACATGCTCCAACAGCCTCATCAGTCTTCACAGGATTCTTTCTAGTCATGTTTATATTCTTATTTAAATACATACTGATGCTGACACAGTTTGCATTTTCTAAATATTCTAGCAGTAGATTTTGGGTTCGTCAGGTAAGAATAAAGCACCTGCTTCTTGGTACTTTTTTTTTTTCATGCTCTTCTTTTCATAGTATAAAGTGGATATACACAAAGCATTCCAATACTTACCTTGCTGTACTGTTAATTGGCAAGGTGAACATTTTCCTGCATGGCACACTTGAGTACAGCTGTGCTTACCACAGTTTAAAGTATTTCCACATACATTAGAACAATGGATTTTTGTTGACTGGCCACAGCGAACTGAATGACTGTGGAGAAATGACACCATAATCTGTCAGCTACCTTAATATAGAATCATAGAACGGTTTGGGTTGGAAAGAACCTTAAGATCATCCAGTTCCAACCCCCAGCCATGGGCAGGGACACCTCACACTAGACCATGTCACCCAAGGCTCCATCCAACCTGGCCTTGAACACTGCCAGGGATGGAGCATTCACAACTTCCTCAGGCAACCCATTCCAGTGCCTCAGGACCCCCACAGTAAAGTAATACCTAGAGAGCATTTATTAAAAAGGAAAATACCTTTTGATTTTGCATTCTGGCTGCCCTCACACAATGGCTGTAAAAGTTACTATTTCAAATGTATATTTGAAACATCTTAAAGTCAGAGGTGTAATATCATACATCTTGGATGCTAATAAGGTACAGATAAAATGCTATTTAGAAGCAAGTTTAAAGTATCAAATGCAGTATTACAAAAATCAGCAATCTGGTTAAAGTACACACAATCAGTCCTAGGTAACAAGAATAGGGACTCAGAAGGCTCAGAACAACTGAATATGAGAGATCACAGGTACTATGGGCAGTAGAGTCTTGCTGTTGGCAATGACATTGTATGTGTCAAACACAGAAAGTTCTGCAATATATTACAGACCTCTCTCTTGTTAGTGGTACAGCTTCCCAGAAATGTACATGTTAGTTTTGGAATTATTATTTCTGGAAAGGAATAACTCAACATTACATTCCACTCAGATAGAAAAGGTGTGAACCTTTTCCCACTTCTTTCTGTGTCTTCAATAAAATAAAATAAACACTAGAATGGGATTTTAAAACCAAATCAACTCTCAGACTGCTCGGACAATTCAGCTACACATACCATAAACACATTTTAACATGGATAACTTTTAATTATTTATATTTTTTCTTAAAAGATTAAAATTTATTTCATCTTTTAAAATATAAAATTCTCCAAATGATTTTAGCGTATAAATGAAAGTTACAGCTTAGAATAAACTTTGTTCTGTAAACTTTTAATAAACTATAAGAAGGAAAAATCTTATTACATAAACTTTTAACAAACTATTCTTACATAAATGCCTGGGTTTATAACAGAGGCGTTCTCACCTTGTTTGTCCACATTCACATGTTTTTGTCACAAAGGCTGGGCATGAAGGGCAAGGTCCTGGGTGGCACAGGCTTAAAAATAAGTAAAATAAAAAAAAAAAAAAAAAAGGCAAATAAAATTGTAAAGTTAACACTAGGTTTACTACAGTCCCAGAGAAAAAATCCACTAAGACCAAATCCACAGTGTATTGTCAGAATATATACTTCTGCAGGGTATGAAAGCATTATTAACACAAGAAAAGAAACAACATTACATTATTACAGATGCAGTAGTACCACGTCACTTATGTTGAAGAAAAACTGCAGTATTCCTGC
>NW_009936007.1:25051-31402 GCF_000696875.1 Nestor notabilis
AATCACCAGTAACAGTGCTACTAACACATTCCATAGTTTGCATTTCAACAGCAGACACGCACCAACTCAACTGTGTTCATCACCAGTAACACTCAAAACAAGCATCACATGTCCAAGACATTAATACATTCCTTTCTTCAGTGATCTTAAATAGATTAGAAACAAAAGCTTCTCTATGAATTTCTTCTTTTGAGATGCTGCCTTTATCTTTGAACTCAGCATTTCTAGCACCACCAGTAAGAGCTGTTGTTCCTCTTCCTGTAAGTAAGGGACAAGCAGCAAGTCTGCCTCAGTTTTCTTTCTCACCATCAAGCACATCACCCGAATGTCATCAATGCCAGTCCTTTACTTGATTATTAGATCTTACCTCATACTTCAAGAAACACTAGGTGGTCCCTATCTGCATACAAAACCTCTGCTGGGCACAGACAAGCCCAAGCTTGTGAATTTCTACTTAGCTAACTTGTCTGCACTCTTCCTTAGCCACCTCCTAGTTCCACTAGTTTGCAACTACGGCAACTATTGTGTGGAGCAATTATTATTGGCCAGGACTGATCAGCTTAAGTGCACTAGTCAAAAGAAAAACAAAATAAACAAAACCCCAAAACACACAAAAACCTCCTGTAAGACTACACAATTACAAGGCAAACCAAATTCCCCAAGTACTGCTATGCCAGCACTAATTAGTTACTATACTTGTATACAACGTAACTGAGTCAAAAGCCCCTCTCCAGACTTCTTGTAGCCCCTTTAGGCACTGGAGCTGCTCTAACCTCTCCCCTTAAGGAGCCTGCTCTTCTCCAGGCTGAACCAGCCCAGCTCTCTCAGCCTGGCTCCCCAGCAGAGCTGCTCCAGCCCTCGCAGCATCTCCATAGGTGGCCTCCTCTGGACTCCCACCAGCAGCTCCATATCCCTCTTGTGCTGTTGCCCCAGAGCTGAACACAGTACTCCAGGCACACAGTACTTCAGTGGAGCAGAGGGGAAGAATCTAGCATATTTTCATGTGTGGGAAAGTATAAGAAGTACAGAAATAGTCTTTCATTCAACAAGATGCTGAAATAGATTTGAAACAGAACACATTAAGTAAAAAGTTCAGAGGAAAGTTTTAGTGAAGTTTTGAGTTTCAGTAAACCTTGGAAAGAGTTTAAGATGACAGTCTATTTGTTGGAATGACCGAAGTTTTTGATTGTGTACCAAGAGCAGAAACAATTGCTTCCGACTATTAAAAATGTCTCAAAACAGAAATATGAACAGGCATTATGGACCAGCTTCCATACATGAAAAATTAAGTTGGATACACTAGAAACAACATAAAATTTATTTTTCTGACTAGCAAGCTTATTCATACAAAGAAAAAGCCTGACTAATGCTGTTAACCTTATCAATACTACCACACTACTAAAAAAAAAAAAAAAAATCTAAAAGAATTGAACTTTCTAGCCTCTCTTCACTGAATTATGCTAATAAATGTCAGCAAAACCAATCTGAGTTATATATACTGATTAAGATCTCCATGAGGGATTCTGGTTCAACCATCTGGTGGTCTCAACAAGTAGATAAATACATAAAATACCCTCTTATCCTCAGCAGTTTACAAGACAAAGGAAAGAAAAAGAAACAAAGGATAGAAGTAAGCAGTCCCTCAGTTAAACCAAGCACCACTGCTCTTGGATTAAGATATACAGACACACAGGAAAAGCAGCACCTAAAATGCCTGGACCACTGGGCACACGATTAAAGTTACGTCTATTCACTATTACTTCTCTACTTCAATTAAGGCTTTTGAAACCAAGTCAGGCAGCTGGATTAGTTTCTAAAATGATGGAAATGTTGCTACAACTATTGTTGTTGACCTCCTGTTCATTCTCGTATGAACTCACCTTTGACATACAAACACAGCCTCCATTTTTTCCAGGCTTCATTTGAGCTATAAACCAAATATACCTCTAAGCATATCCTACAGACAAAAAGTATCCAACTATAGCCTTCAGAAATTTTCTCTAGATCATTTCAATATTCACATGACCAATATTTACTTACATGTTACAAAGATGTGGACAGTCCAAACCCTGTCTCTTCTTTCCACAAAGTTCCCCACAGCTGTGTGGGATTTCATTTCTATTCCATTCAGGATTGTGCACCTTACCTAAACCATGTCAAAACCAAAAACATATTTATTGCCTCAAATACAATATTGAATTGGTGAAAATATCACACCAAAAAGCTGCATTTTCATTACTGGCAGTTTGAAAAACAAAATATAAGTTATGTCATCTTAATTCTTTTAGTACACCTTTCTATAGTCTGCAAGTTGCAAGAAGGAAAATACAAATAAACAATACAGATGGCATTTTTTCACCTGAGTATCAATTAAACTAGTTGAATACAAGGGAAAAACCTGAATATTAGAAGATTCAGAAGAAAAAGATGCTCAGTATTTCCTCATGGGATGATGAAAAACCCCACACTTTAACCACACTCAACACATAGTATTTTCCATCAAATAGAAGACAGCTTTGCATAAGCAACTGGTCATATCCAAATGTCATACTGTTAATGTAAACTTATTTACAGAATATTAAAATCTTATGTTCAAACATGGTAATCTTAACCCCATGGACAACTTGAGGTTCCTACTGTAGATCTCCCAAAACTATGAAATAGGCTTTAACCCTGGGCAAAATTTCTTTCCTATTTAACACAACGACTACCTGTCTTAAAAGTGTATTTTCATTTCAAATCAAAACATTCATTCTACCTCACTTTTTACCCCTGTACTCCTAAGATTTCACACATTTTTATACAAAACCACTAGTCTTACCTGCATTGCACTGCTCTTACCTTACTCAGATGTTTAGATAAGAGAACTTTAGACAAATTGTTACCTATTACAACATAAATCTAGTTTCTTTAGGACAAGTTCACTGACTCTCAGATCCTGTCTTAATTCCAGAATATTGTTTTGTAGCAAGTCAAGTGAAACCTTCCAGTGACTCTCACTTAAGGAAGGGAAAGCTACACAGAATCACCACAAATTGCTGAAGTGTAAATCTCAAATAACATGTATTTGCATCTTTGCAATTAAGTAACATAATGCATTTCTCCCTTTCTGTCATACACTTAAGGCTTAGTGAATGTGGTATTTGCCTCATCTACCTCTTTTATTAAACATGTATCTACATAAAGATCTGAAAAATCTGAGTATTAGTCCCTATTTAACTTGTATGTGTCCCTGATCAACATAAATGCCAAAACTGCTAAAGTACTTTAAAGGTTAAGATAGTTGCATACTTGAATTGTGTATTATTTTGGTGTATCTTACCACAAAGAGTAACAAAACATGAATGTTATTTCAGGCCTTCTCCAGAAGGAAAGCCTGTAGGATAGCAGCCCGATTCTACCATTGTTCCATAAAAAAATTATTTTTACATAGTGATATGAACATGTTTATCACTTCTGATTTAGTATTTCATTTTTTAAATGTTTTAAGCAACATATGTATGATTCTCTGCACAGCCACCTTCCAGTGTTAACACACTTTTAAACAAGGTTGATTTCAGAGATGTAGGCAAACGAGCAGCAATAGCAGAATTCAAATTAAAAAGAATCAAAATGACAAAATTTTTGTTCTTTGCAAAAGCAAGAAACTCACCACAGAAACAACTGTAAGTTTTAGGAACTTGCATGGAAGCATTCTGACAAGCTGGACATCTCCAACCACTATTACCATCTGCAGACAAAAAAAAATAAAGATAAATATGACTTGAAGTAAATAAAGGAGCTAATTGGCAAGCTTGGAGTAAGTGCTTGTTTCTTAACACAGCTGCAACCAAACCAGAAGTGGTGAGAAAGCTGGTTAATAAAAACGCATTTTATACTATATCAAGATACAGAGGTACTTCATCTGACCAGGCTCCAACTTTATACAGAGGCAATATTACAATTCCACTTTTTCTATTATCATATTATAAGACATTCTACTAGAATACAGAGAGTCTTTAACGCATCTAAAGATGTGAGAAAAGAAACTGTTGAAGTGTGGGAAATTGGTGAGAAAAATATAATTACCTACAGTCTTAAGCACCACTTGCATATTCCTTTTCATTATCCTCCAATGTTACAAGCTTACATGCCTTGTCAAAGACCAGTTCAGTATTGCTTCATGTCCAGAATAAACTGGTGCTACATAAACCAGAACAATCTAATTTTTAAATTAATTTCAAGGTGACAATACCTGTGTATTGACTAGGACATTATTCTTCAAGTTGGTATTTTATTAAATGGTGGTTTTCTTGCTTCTGCATTTCAGGAGGCAGTTGGTTAACAGTAAAGGAAGAACTTCAGTGTAAGGAATATAATGTTTATGAAGATGTTTCTCAAATTCAGCACATATCTGGCTATGAAGAATACCAGTGTAAGATCAGTAATGAACACAAAGGGGGAGAGATTTTTATATACACAGACAGATATAAAAATATATAAACTGATTAGCTCTTACTGTCTCTCTCAATCAGTGCTGGTAAATTAATAAAGCTGTGATTTTGGAACTGTTTTTTGCTATTAAGAAATTTGATTGAGATTTATGATATTCTCACAGTATGAATGCAGGAGGGATTGCAAACAGTAAACCCCATGTGACACAACCACTGCACTGCAATGACAGGCACACCTACATCTGCTATCACCAAGATTGGAGACTTCCTGCATTAACCATCATAACGCACACTGGGAATGATTTTCACAAACTGGAAATGATCCAGTTTGTGATCATTTGCTTTGCCACTCTTGAAATGCAAATCTAAAGCACGTCTGTTCCTTTCAGTTGGTGCCTATTCATACCCCTTGTCATCCTGGCTTCTATCACTGTGCCACCAAGAGTGGCAGAGAGCTATACAATTATGGGCTAAGCAGCTGTAGGACAGTGGCACAAGGAGTATGCTCCCATCTTCATGCTCAAGACCATCTGTGTTTCCTGACCAAGATTTCTTCATTTATTTGACTGCTACAGATTGAAGCATCTCAGAAGTGTTAAAAGCTACAGGTAAAAGCTGGCAGCAGGAAACTGAAAGGGGTAACTGCTGACAAAGCTTTCAGCATCGTACACGGTCCCTCCCAAAGCTAGCATAGTAAACTCTAAGCGATTCCCTGTGGGATTACTCTGTAAAGTATACTTCACTATTACATCAACAACATCATTTCTTTCACTGTTATTCCATGTTACGCTTTTCAAGGTAAAGCTTCAGAAGACTAGTAGAAGGCCTCTCCTATTAACATCTCTCCCAGAGCAGGACAGATAGTCCTTTACAAACAATAGTTTCTCTAGAGTTTAGTTAAAGTCCTTGTAAAACAGGAACCTTTTACCAAGCAAAACAGACATTCAAGATATATTCTGTTCTTCTTAATCACTGATTATCCTTTGTTCCTTTAAGAGGGCATGTGGATCCACCCACAAGGAACATGTACAGTTGCTTTCCTCTAGAAATAGAAGAAATAAGTTTTCTTCCTGGATTCGGATGCAAATACAGTAGGGTATAACGACAGTGGGATGACTCCTGACATCTACATTACAGTCCTGTAACCACTCCTTACAAATCCTGATTACTGAAGAAAGTGGGAATGAGGATGACCCTACAGAATGATCATTCCACTCTCATGAATCTTCTCATTAATAGGATCAAAGTACACAGAATTCCAACCAAAGGCACCAAAAGGACAGTTATCTTTATCTGTGGCAGCATGCCCAGAACCCTGCCCCTTCCTGCATGCATGCTATAATAAAGGCACAGTGGACGACATCTTCAGTTTCCAGCATCCTAAAGGATTAAGGGGCTCAAAAGAACCTTGAGTAGGAAAAGCTGGGAATTATATATATAGAGATCTTTATGTGCAGTTTCAAACAACCAACTTTCCTCTTTACATGCTTGCCTAGATGAGTCACAGGTAATTACATAAGAAAGGATACAGACACATCTGCTAGAATAAAATGAATGCTAGCAGGCTGCATTTCCGAAGGCAGCAGTATGGCAGGAATTTTCCACACATATACAATGGTAGGTACATAAGAAGAATTCCAAACGAAAGATTTTAGTTGCTTCAACAGTGTACACTATACTAGAATCAACACTGGCAGCTTCATGCTACCATTTCTAAGATGGTCTTATGCAGCTCTCCACAGAGATAACCTGTATCAGAATAAATTACTGCTTTGATTTCTCAGCTATACACAATCAAAAGCTTTTGTCCCAGTAACAAAAAATGTCATATTTGTGTAATATCCAATGCACACAGAATGGCTTCAGTCCTTAAGTAGCATGGCTTAAGGAAAAAAAAGGGGAAGAGGGGGCAAGAAGG
>NW_009936007.1:31433-41975 GCF_000696875.1 Nestor notabilis
TCTGACCACTGAAACTCAGAATCCATCCTAGAGATCAATACTGGTACAGACCACCGTGTAATCTGGAAGTGGAAGGCAAGGGGAGCAGAGGAAGCAAAATAGAGTTGTTGTAACTCAAATATCTCCAGTTCTTCCAGGCAAAATGAAAACACCAGTAAAACCATCCGCAAAGAAGGGAGTAAATGGCTTAAACTTTTGTCCCATCAATGTAAGTACACAAGTCAAACACCACCAAAGCATCAGTTTTTAAAAGAAGTACAAGAAAGGTGGCAACAGACAACATATTTCCCTTTATAAACATAATAAAGATGCGTGCAGTGCAGGTATTTTTGTCAGATTGACCTTAGCTGTGCAATATTTAAAGGTCACATTCCTTCAAGACATAATATCGAAATGTTAATAAAAATGCTTCCTAAGGAGAAAGTGATGTTCTTGCTTATAGGAAAGGATCTTTCCACAAGGTTATGCCTAGCAGATGCCCTCATTCTCCTGACCTGGACATCTCTAACACACACTGAAAATCTACTTCTTAGTGCTGCTGACAGTCTACATGGTAGAAATACCAAACATTGGATGTCAATCACAAGTCTAATATAAGCAGAACCAAGAACTACCCTACAACTCCCTACAGATAATCCAGAGATTCTTTGACCTGGGTTAGTCAAACTAATTTTTTCAAATGACCAAGAGAACAATAGAAGGCAAATAAGCCTCTGAAGGAAGATACTTTCAGTAAAACACATCTGAAAGATACTCTGAGAAGAGAGATACTGTGGGGTGCAAGAAGTCTTTGTAATGCTAGGATTGTTCTTTGCTTCTTCCCACCCAAGTATGCCCAGGCAGAGACAGACACATGAAGACTGGTAAATGCTAAACAAGCAGGGTACAGAAAAAAATTAACTCTACTTCAAGACGAACATTACAGCATTCAGTGTGTCCACATCACACAACTGAACACAGCAGGGAGGCTGCAATTCAGCCTTATCTTACACCAACGCATTTAAAGGGCAGAATGTAGTGGTATAAGATTTTCAAAAAGTGGTCTAATACAAAGACTCTGAAACAGTTTAAGCTAATGAGAAAGACAGAAGTTTTCTGTCTTCTCTAAATTTCATTTCACTGCATGGCATCAGTGATGGATTTCAGGAGTGCTTTATCTGAGAACAGAACTAAGAGTAAAAGCAGACAACGGATGCTTGGAGTAATGCTTCTGTTTGACTGCTCAGCCAAGCACAGATGAGAAAAGGCAAGACACTTCTTGGTGTGAAAAAACACAGTCACAAAGCTTTGCATCCTGATGCACTGATTTCATTGAGTGATCTTATACTTACATTTCCAAACCTGAAAATTAGTTTCAGCTATAACACTAGGAAGAATCAGAATAGTTAGGAGGATAATATAGAGCATCTGTAGAACTGTGGGAAAAGAACCCAGTAATTAAAATTTGCTTTGTTTACAGCTTACTGGTTACCTCAGACAGTATTTACAAGTAGTTTTCCAACATAAGAAACACAAATTTTGCTATTATATATACATATTTGAGAGAGAAAGTGTGTACAAGAAAAAATACCAACCTTCAGCTTGTGAAGCTGGTGATCGTGCCCACTTCTTAATGCAGTTCAGGTGGAATACATGGTAGCAATTCTGACAGCTCCACACTGGGGCTACTATTCGGACCACCTCACAGCATACCATGCACTCATACTTCTCTGTGGTCAGCTGTTCAATCAATGACCCTGCAAATAAAACACATACTTGTGCATGAAACATCAGCTAGTTGAGAAACAAAATTCAAGTGAAATTCAAGATTTCACTTAAACTGTAACAGAACTTCTTTTTCCTGTATGGCTGTAAAACAAGGTATTAGTTTACTCCTGGAAGATTCCAGTCCGATACCCAATAAGCATTTTTCTAGTTTCAGAGCAGGAAAATCAAGTATAAGATTCCCATAAAAGTGGCAAGAGTAATCCCTGTTGATGAATAACCACCATTCTGATCTTCCAAACTTGTTAATGGTTTTAAGCTTGGCAGACGTTTGCGATTTTACTCATCACTTTATATGGGAAATTTATCTTCACCTAAACTTTAAACTCAAAAGCTTAAAGCTCTTAACTACAGAAGGTTTGGCCAAAATTAAATTCCCATCCTTCAGTATTCCTGGGGCATGACACAACAAATATTAACAGTGAAGTACTTGGATTACAAAAATAAGCCTCTCATAAACTGACTGCTTTAGAAGTAGAATTACTGGGAAACAATAGTCAAAGTACAGGGCCTTTGAGCCATATGAAAGAACATGAAAAACTACTTTGAAAACAAAGCAAGCACTCCACATGAAAGACAAAACAGTCTGACAACATAGTTAGATGTGCAACCGCAACAAAGGCACCACACAGTCTGGCAGAATTGAAGTTAACTCTCCCATCAAGCTAAGACAATCAAATACACCTTTGAAATGCTATTTAATCTATGCCTGCAGAATTTTAAAGACCTTAAGTAAAAGTGTGAAGTGTAAAAATGTACCAGTACCGATTTAGACAGTGCCAATACAAGGGAAGTTAGAACTTGAAGGACAAAAAAATGGAAAGGACAAAAGAAAAATGACTACCAATTCAAAATATGCTTATAACACACAACTGAAAGCAGGCCCATGGATGCCTGGAAACTTGGAAGTATTAACACTGTTTGCCCTCCTGAATAGGATATAAGCACTTTCAAGCTTCTTTTCCTGCCCTCCTGCATAAAGCACAGCAAGATTTAGAATTAGCAGTCATTTCTGCTTTTGGTACCCCATGAATATAACCTGTGGCAAAGAAAGCATCCTCATCTAAACCAGACTTTTTCCTCCAGAAGACTAAAGCTATCTTCCCTGTATTCAGAAAGAACAGCTGTCCCACAAAGACTTAGACTCAGTCCCCTGAAAAATAGTGGCAGGTATGTTTCCAAAATAGCTCCCAACTAAAGCATACAAAGACAGACTGACATTTTAGAGGAGGAAGTTCCTTAAGTTCCCTGCAAAAGATTGCTACTTCACTTCCTGCTTATTGCATATGACCTTTTCCATGTCATAATAATGATGAGAGGAAGACTGAGGTATCCTTATGATTCAAGTAGAACCCAGGAGCATGAAAATTAACGTACTTATGTTAGAAAGGCTCGAGAAGAACCTTGATCCTTGAGCTTTCTTCTAAGGGAACGAAGTCACTAACTGAAGCAATCTTATGCTTCCTGATTATGCTACTACTTTCTCAGCTCTGAAAGCAGAGACACTGAGAAGCACCATCTTCCAAAGATTGAATACCACAGGAACAGCAGGAACTCGTCTACCTGTCTCAACCATTCTGGGCAGCAGAGAGAAGGTGGAGATTTTTGGGTGGTTCCACTGGAAAAGGACAAAAAAAAAAAAATAAAATAAAATAAAAAAAAAAAAAAATAAATGGGGAAAAGAAAAAATAGGACAGTTTCCAGACACTTTCTCTTACTATCTTCTCATAGTTGCAAAAACCCAAAGAATTCCAGTTAGGAGAATACAGTTCTTCTATATGTCGTTTTCCTACTTCTACATAAAACATGAGGAAACTTGTTCTGCAAAAATCAGTTTTAGGATTGTCCCTCTCAAATCGCATTGTTCAGAATGCTCACAATAAACATACATGTTTTAACAAGGTGCCTGACCAGGCCACCACCTGCAGTTTGGTAGTGAAACAAAACAAAAGCCAAACCAACAAAAGCATCTTTAAACAAAATCTGTTCTTCCCTAGTAAACATAATAGAACATCTCCCCACTCAGAAAGCACACATTTACATGTAATTCTACCCTCAGATACTGACCTAATGTGAAATAATAAGCCTCTTTAGCTAGTCAAATGTGAAGGCAGTTCAAATTATTCAAGATCATATCTTTAATACAGAAGTACAGGACAGTCTAGAAAGCTTACCTGTATGAGTTTCTTTGTTTTTTGGTACATCACTTTGCTTTTTCCAGTACTGGGTCCAGCTGAAATGAAGCGCAGGTGCTTGATCCCCCTTTAGCAGAAACTTTCTTCCATTACATCTGACAGAATCAGACAACTGATGCCTGATGTCACTCGTCAAGGTTTCATCATTTTTGTGAACAGAGAGTTCTTTCTTCCTTTCATTTTTATCTTTTGGAGTATATGCAAGAGAAGACTTCTTACCTACTTTTGTATTTTTACTACGGTGAGAATCATGTCTTTTCTGACACTCTTTTTCTGCAGGGGGTTTATTCCACACAGGCTTCCGGGGATATCTTTTGTTTGTGTAATTGTAGCCTTTCTGCTCATCCACACCACCGACAGGGGCATCACAGAATGCCTTTCCAACAGATGATTCTGAAGAGTCAGATTGAGTCAAATCCAAAGATGGAACATTTTCAAACAGCTCTTTCTGTTTAGAGCTTGCTCTCTTTTCCCGGTCATGTACTTGCTTTCCCTTCTCCCTGAAACTTCTTCCAGATACATGCATCAGGTGTGTTTTCTTTGGCTTTGCTCCTCTGCTATCAGCACTCGGTACCTCCCTGTCACTCTCTGAAGAGAGAAAGTCATTGTATCCTCTAGCAGGTGCTCTTCTCCCAGGTACTACTGCAGCATCTGAAACTCCTGGACCTGCAGCAGCATCAGCAGTACTTGGCTTTATCTTACTTTTAGTACACATGTTGTCATTTCTTGATCTGTGCCATCTCTGGCTTTGCAAATTGCGGTTCTTCAAACTTTTACTGTTACCAAAATACCGGTGGAAGTCTTCAGAATTCCCATACTGACTTTCTGGATTACAAATGCCATGATGCTTTGTGGAAGAGCTTTCATACTCAGTACCTCTTTCGGAAGACAGACTAGGAAATGGCAAATTACTTCTATTCAGATTACTGTTGGAGTCCTTCCTATCTTTGTTTGCCCAGTTTATATCTGTAGGTTGCCTTTCTCCTGGAATGGAATTAGCAGCATCAGGATTGAAATTCAAAGCACCTAAAAAGTGGAAAAAAAACCCCAAACCAAACACATGTATAAGACTATTAAGTATTAAATACTACAAGGGCCTGTAGTGACAGGACATGGGGGAATGGTTTTAAACTTTAAAAAAAAAAGTGACAGAGGGGAGATCTAGACATTAGGCAGAAGTTCTTCCCTGTGAGGGGGCTGAGGCGCTGGCACAGGGTGCCCAGAGAAGCTGTGGCTGCCCCATCCATGGCAGGGTTCAAGGCCAGCTTGAACACAGGGGCTTGGAGCAACCTGCTCTAGTGGAAGGTGTCCCTGCCCATGGCAGGGGATTGGAACTGGATGAGCTTTAAGGTCCCTTCCAACCCAAACCATTCTATGATACCTTTGCAGTAAAATTACCACACATGCAAAGGCCCAGAGATAAATCAATCCCACACTTGACAGAACAACTGCAAACAAGTTTCCAGAAACTAGAGTTGACTCATACAGTGCTTTCTGGACATTACCTTCTCTTGCCATCTTTACAGAATGACCCAGAGTTAATATAAGACTATAAAAATATATGGTGAGGAAAAACATTTGAAGCAGCACTGTACTCTCTATCTATTATTTTACCTTTTCAGTAGTGTGGAAATCAACATTTTGAAGGGAAGAACAAACCAGGACATTTCAAAGCATTAACATATTTTTTTTCACTGAATTTCACTTACTTGCAAATTAAAGAGTTTTTTTAAACCTGTAGGAATGGTCATAACTACTATGAGGGATTTGGTGGCCAAAGTAAAAAACATAACATCCAACTCTGTGCCACTGAAGCTTTAAGTTTCCTAAAAGTTAGGAACTTAAAATTACATTTAAGCGTGTTCTTAACCACATAACCTAATCCATACTTCTTAAAGAGAGACTCAGTTGAAATCACTCTGGGGGTTTGTCTTTGCAAAGACAATATATATAATGATTTTTATTTAATATATTAATAGACATTAGTCTTATAGTAAGTGTTATAAACATAACAGTGTACTAGTATATGCTATGCTATATGCTATTCTATATTATCACACTAGATATAAAGGGCAAATGCCAAGTGTGTGTGTGTGTGTGTGTGTGTGTGTGTGTGTGTTCGAGGTTTTTTAAGCTGTAACACTAACCTGATTTTGAGTCAGCAGAATAAGAACACCAGACAGAGGCCTTTCAGAACTGCTGGGGATTGACTTAAGAATCAATCCTAACTCAAAGACAGGGGAAATGGAGAGGGAGGTGCTGAGCTCTTCTCCCTGGTGCCCAGTGCCAGGGTGGGTGGGGATGGCTCAAAGCTGCTTCCATCAGGAGAAGTTCAGACTTGACAGAAGGAAAAATTCCTTTACCAAGAGGGTGGTCAACGCCTGGAGAGGTGGTCAATGCCCCAAGCCTGTCAGTGTCTAAGAAGCATTTGGACAATGCCCTTAATAATATGCTTTAACTTTTAGTCAGGCAGTTGAACTTGATCACTGCAGGTCCCTTCCAGCTCAACTATTTTATCATCAGGACTGTAGACCCCAGTGCATACAAAATACTAGGCTCATACATCTAAAAACCTGGACTGCAAGCAGCTTCCCTGGAAGCAATCTGTTTTTCCCATCTTAGCACATAGATTCTATGTAAAGAACTCAAAATATGAAGTTGTCCTTTTTACTTTCTATGACTACACTTTCAGTTTTTCCAATGTTTTGTAAGTTTCTTTTCTATCACTAATGAAGAACATAAATTGGACTCCTTTGCCATTACAATGAAAGCAACAGTAATTCAGTATAGATTACTTAACATAGTTTCACATATTTTGAAGACAGGTTGCCATCCTATAATTACATACCAACCAAATTAGAAGCAATCTATTTCATTAGCTGGTTTAAGAATTCTTTTGGATACCCTAAAATTTAAAGTCTGATGGATAGATACAAGGTAAACCAAATGGCTTCTAAATGTTTCGTGAAAACGTTTTCCAAAAATCACACAGCTTGCCTCTGAAAAGTACATTCTGTTATTAAAGACCATCGTTTCTTCGGTTATGAAACACAGTTTGTAAAAATGTATGCATGAATTAGAAACAAATTGCTGCAAAGGACTTCCAAATGAATGCAGTAAATAAGCTTCAGGAGGTATGTCTTGTAGATCGGTAAAACTATCTGATACTGACATAAAAACATGCTGGACGTGGCTTTAAAATGCTGGGTTTCTAAAATACAAATTGACTCCTGCACATGGCCTCCAAGAAGCATAACCAGGACTTGAAATGTAGCTGTGGAAGAGATATTTTTGAAAGCACTTTCCAAGTAATCTCTTAAGTTTGAAGAAACAGATGGGAAATCGGGATTCAGCTATTTAAAAGCACCTCCAAAAAATGAATAATTCATTAGGACTTTTTATATCACCCATGAATAGGATTCCTGTCCTTACTGTCAGCTTTTACATTATAAAAAAAATTCCAAAGTGGTAAATTCTACTAAGACTTATTTCTGTCTGCCAAGACAAGTAACAGCACAATACACATACAAGTGTAATAACCAGTAGCTAACACTGGCTGTCCTCTGACATGTACATACACAAAAATACCAAGAAAAAGGGAACCTCCAAAGCCAGATTCCAGGCTGTATGTCTATAAAATAGACAAAGAAGATCACAATACCTTTAGAAACAACCTCTGCATTGCAGATTTTAATATCCTTAAGAGCTTGAATGTGAATTAAAACCAAACATATGAAACTCATGTGGTTTCAAGCCTGTTCTGCCACAACATTGCACATTACACCACCTCAGCATTAACTGTGGAGAGACAGAATGCTCTAGCAAGGTTAGGTAGTCTGTGTGAACTGTCCTTCAGAAAAATCATTTGATAAGGCCACTTTTAAAAATACAAAGCAAATTACTAAGTACACGTCTCATTTTAATCAGTTCAAGCTCTGCTTCAAAAACAGAGCTTATTCTGTGGAATAGTAAAGCCAAACTTAATAACTTAAGTACTTTTTTTTTATGAAGACATCAATAATGACATTTGAAGGTGACACTTAAAGACATCATGTTTAAGTGACACTTCTTAGCAGTTTCAGCAAGCTACATTCAATTACATTTTGAAGAGCCATTAAACAATGTACTTTAAATAGGCCAAAACTGTATAAAGTTTGTAATTAAGACAAAAAAAAAAAAAAAAAAAAAAAAGAAAGAAAGCCAAAATCAGCTAAAAGTGGCCTCCAGGCCTTGATCAAAATTCAAGAACTGAAAAAGCAGCTAATGCACCAGGGGAAAGAAACCACTGAAGAGCTAAAATCCCCCTTCTGTTTTAAGGCAATTTCACAGAAGTATGAGCTATCATTGGAAAGGAAACATGAGAACACTGGGGCTGTTCAACCTGGAGAAGCTCCGTGGAGACCTCAGAGCAGCTTCCGGTGTCTGAAGGGGGCTACAAGGGTGCTGGGGAGGGACTCTTCATCAGGGACTGTAGTGATAGGACAAGGGTGATGGGTTCAAACTGAAACAGGGGAAGTTCAGGTTAGATCTAAGGCAGAAGTTCTTCCCTGTGAGGGTGCTGAGGCGCTGGCACAGGTTGTCCAGAGAAGCTGTGGCTGCCCCATCCCTGGCAGCTTTCAAGGCCAGGCTGGACACAGGGGCTTGGAGCAACCTGCTCTAGCATGAGGTGTCCCTGCCCGTGGCAGGGGGTTGGAACTGGACGATGTTAAGGTCCTTTCCAACCAAAACCACTCTGTGATTCTATGATTAAAAACAAATACCACCTGTCCCTCTAGGTGCATAGGGCTGGAAACTAGAAAGGTGTAGCAATGTGGATAATCAGTTTACAATCGCCTTTTTTCTTATATTCTCCCCCTTTGTCTCTTATACTCATTCCCCAAGCCTGAACAATCATTCATCACTGGCAAAATATCCCCAATGGGCTGCACACCTGCCATGACCCAAAACTGTCACTCCTCAACCCCACCTGCTCCCCTTGATCTACCCTGATAGCAGAAATACCTTTCATATTTAAGCTCAGAGTCATACACTCAGTCTGCCCATGAAGTTGCAGGGGAAAAGCCAGTTCCCATCTTAATGTTGTACAAGCACAGCTTGAAACTTACTTATGAAATGGCTCTTCATAACACAGTATGTATTACAATAACAAGTAATGAACTCCAAGACAGTATGACAATATCTGTTTTAGCTTAAGTATTGTAAAGCAGATGTAGAAATGGTGTATCATCCGGGCTGATCATTGCCAGTAAAGCTATTTTTAGCTCAGTACACCTGTATAAGACCCTTTATTCCAATACATATACGCTGTACAAAAGGTTTCAGGACCAGAGTTGACTTGCAGCCTGACAGCACAGAAGATAGACAAGCAGACATTTGCCTGCACCAGCTTCTCTTAACTGAAACTATCAGTCTCTGCTCTCTGAACCATGTCCCAGGCCATTCCACTTCCCACAAGGCAGCTGTCAAGCAGAGAGAAGAGGCAGAGGATGCTATTTAAGATATAGGCTAATCATAACATTTATCTGAACAAACATCAGAGTGCTGCAAAAGTAGAGATTCATGTTTTCTTCATCCCAGCAACAAAAGACCAGGATTCTTCCAGGCAGAAATGTAATGACTCTAGAACCAGTGAACTGAGGTAGCTCATCAGGTGATCCCAAAGTGACACTGATTACCTGAGAAGTCTCCCCAGACTGCAAGAAAATGAAGACACATGCTGAAAATACGAAATACCATAAATGACTCTGCGCAACCACGTTATTTCTAGCTACATGCTCAAGACAGTTACATAAGGTTCTTCTACCATTAAACACCCATAATAAATGATAAATCATTAAATGCAAGGCCGGAATAAGAATCTTGAAAGGCTATTCCCCGTCCTCCTTAACAGCCACATAGAGTAAAACAAAAATTAATCTGGACCTGCATCATAAAAGCCAGCAGGTAAAAGAACAAATGCAAAAAGAACAATCCCACCTTTCTTGCACTTGTGATGTTCAATCCCAATCCAGGCTGGGTCCCTAACTGCTCTCTACTGTGAGCCCCTGCCTACATCACAGATTGGTTTGGGTTGGAAAGGACCTTAAACACCATTGGAAGAGACCTTAAAGCTCATCTAGTTCCACCCCTGCCACAGGCAGGGACACCTTCCACTAGAGCAGGCTGTTTCAAGCCCCCGTGTCCAACCTGGCCTTTGAACACTGCCAGGGATGGGGCAGTCACAGCTTCTCTGGGCACCCTGTGCCAGCGCCTCAGCACCCTCACAGGGAAGAACTTCTGCCTTTTATCGAACCTGAATCTCCCCTCTCTCAGCTTAAAGCTTAACCTGCCCACTCTGGCCAGGCGAGGTGACGCTTACCCTCAGCAGCCACCTCCTGCCTGCCCAGACCCCTGGGCACGCCGCGATCCCTGCACAGCCAGCGGGATGGGACACGTCAGGCTGCTGTGTGGGCTCCCCGGCTGCGGGTGGGCACAGCGCAGTGAACTTTCCCAGAAGCCAACCGCCTCACTGTGTTCATTCGTCACACACCGAAGCTCGCACGTCCCTCCTCAGGCAAAGTTTCCCCTCCGTTGCCGAGGCCGG
>NW_009936008.1:0-10910 GCF_000696875.1 Nestor notabilis
CCGGTGCTTCCTCCAGGTCTGCCTGGAGATGGCGGTGTCTGCCCGTGCCCGAGCGCTGCTCCCGCTGGTGCTTCCACCCGTGCACCTATACATGCACCTATACATGCACCCACACATGCACCCATACATGCACCCATGCCTGGAGCAATGCCCGCACCGAGTCTTACACCACTGCATGCAGAAATGCTTACACTGAGTCTTTCATCTATGGGATGCTTGCACCGAGTCACAGAACCATATCATAATTTGGGCTAGAAGGGACCTTCAAAGCTTATGTAGTTCTAATCTCCTGCAATAAGCAGGGACATCTTCATCTAGAACAGGTTGCCCAAAAACCACGTGCAATCTGGCCTTGACTGTCTGCGGGGATGGGGCATCCACCACCTCTCTGGACAAACTCTGCCAGTGTTTTACGACCTTCATTGTAAGTATTTTCTTCCTCACATCCAGCCTGAATCTCCCCTCTTTTAGTTTAAAACCATCACTCCTCATCCTGCTAAAAAGTCTCTTCCCATCTTTCTTATAAGATAAGCCTCTTCTAGGAACTGAAAGACCACAATAAAGTCTCCTCAGGGTCTTCTCTAGGCTGAACAACCCCAAATCTCCCAACCTTTCCCTTAGAGGAGGTGCTCCATCCCTCGGATCAGTTTTGTGCCCTTCTCTGGACCCTCTCCAAGGGGTCCTGCCCCAGCTGCATGCAGTAATGCTTGCACAAGCCACTGGGACCCTCCTCATATCCCAACTTGGAAGGGCTGGGATAGGGAGCAAGCCCCAGGGATGGCCAGTGGTGAATCACAGAGGAGATGGGGTTGCAGATGGAGGGGCACAAGGACGCCTTCCATCACCCAAGCGCCGAGATGGCCATGCCTGTCCCCCCATGAGCCCCCCCCCGGGTGCAGGGACATGTAGCACTGGTACCAACCCTTCCTGTAGATGACGGCGTTGGCGTCGGGCTCTCCGGGCACGAGGGGCAGGCAGGACAACCAGCAGCTCTCATCCCCCAGCACCAGCGTCACAGGCGGGTTCTGTCGAGGGCAGGGAGAGTGGGGTGAGCATTGCTCCCCAAAACAGGCAGGGTTGGGTTGAGCTGGGGGCGGTCACGCTGCTGCCCCTCATCCCGCACCCAGCTCTGCCTCCTGCATCTCTACTGAATATTAATGACCAGAAAGAAGGAGCAAGGGGGGAGGCAGAATTAATCTGCCTGATCCTCTGATGGTTGCTGCAGTAATGATATGAAATCTAATTATTCGTCCCAATATTTCTAAACCCTCCGACTCAGCCTGACAGTGGCAGCCTGTTGTGGCCTTATCACCGCCAGGAGCGCAGTGCTGGGAGCGTGATAAACCCTGTGCACATGCGTGTGCAAGGCGCTCGCACACACGTGTGAACACGCAGCGCCCACACGCTGCTGCAGGAACCCGCCTGCTGTGTGGAAAGTGGGTGGGAAATGGGGCTGGGGGCTTAGGGACCTCCCTGCATGGGATGTGGGAATGGGTGCTGGTGGTGGCACATGGGCTGAGCTCCCTCCGGGACTGCGGTGGCTCCTCTGTGTCCTGCACCATGGCCAGGAGGGAGAGGAGGATGGATCCCTGTGGATCTTTTGCTCTATAATGGGGGTGAACTATGGGTACCCCCAATGTAGGGAGGCCCCTGCAGCACCCCAAAGGTGCTCCCAGCACCCCAGGGTGCCTGCCCTGACTCCCTTTGGTGGCCCCAGCCCTTGCATCAAGCCCTTCCTTGTTCTCCCTGGAACAAAGAGGTCAGTGTCTCTGCTCTGCACCAGCACGATAACCATCGGAAACCCTATCTGCTCCGCATCCGCTGGGATGGTGTTATCGGAACAGCCCCATGCCCTCAATGTCCCCCCTCTGTGGGCATCACCCCGGGGCTGGGTGGCCGGGGGGGGGCAGCAGAGCAGGGATGGAGAGTGGGGACAGCCACAGCATGAGCCAGCGCATGGAGCTCCAGGGTCCCTTGGCATTCCCAGGCACACCTGATGGAGCAAGGACGTTTTGGGGGAGCCCCACGGGACCAGCTGGGAGGGCAAGTAGGCTTCTTCCTCCTCCTCCTCATCAGTGCACCAATGGGCACACATGATGCTCCATGCCACGGAGACATTAAAGCCACCCATTGTTCCCAGTTCTCACTGGGATGAGCTGATTTCCCACATGGACATGAAGAGCAGAGCTTGGGCAGGATTTGGGGGAGACCCCCTGCATGCCCTCCCCCGCCGCCAGCAATAAACATGAAGGAACCCGAGGGCGACAGCCTGTATCAGGGATGGGGCTGCGATTCCTTCCTCGCTTTCCCTCGCAGAGATAGGGAGGGAGGCGAGTGGCGGAGGAGAGCAGGGCTGGGAATCATCAGCCGGGCTCGATAAGGGAGCTGCTGAAATGGGAGCAAAAATATTTAGACAATAAATGAAGTATCAGAAAAAAGCTGCACATATCTTTAAGAAATCAATCATCCTGTACCGGGTGTCTGGACACACGGCGCCAACCAGGAGATAGGGAGCCAAACTGGGCAGATAAGGGTTAATCAAGGATTTAATTCAGCAAAGATAAACGGGCCTGAGCTAAAAAAAAAAGGGAAGAAAAAAGAGGGAGAAAGGAGGAGGTGGGATGGAGACTGGGAGGGATTCTCTGGCCTTGAAGATCTTGGGATGGAGCTGTCTGCGTGTGGCACGGGGGGATGCAGGGGAAAGGATGCGGCTGGGAGGTGAGGATCCAGTGCCTGCAACACACCCATGTGCAGACACCAGTCCCTGTTGTGCTCCTGCACCAACAGCCACCAGCCTCCTATGTCCTGCACTGCCACCTTCCTGTTGCAGAGCCCTGGTGCTTTCCTGGCACAACCAGAGCCCCTTAGGAGCAAATTTGGGGTGACAAACCCAGATACCATCTTCTCTGCGAGGATATATGTGCCACCACACAGCCTGCTTGTGCAGGAGGGATGGGAGGGGACGGACCAGCATCCCGTCCCCCTTCCTGCAGTGATGCTCTGATCTTGGGGTGATGGGCAGCATATGGCATGGAAACCTTCCGGACACCCAAACCTGGAGATTCCCAGGACCTCAATCCCTTCTAAACCAACTCCTCTCCCTAAAACACTTGTTCCCTCAGGCCTTTCCTCACCACTGTTCCGCAGCCCTGCTCCTTACCGTGTCGCTGTGCTTCGGTGATGCCAGCTCGCTGTGGATGCTGCCCTGGAAGGGTCCCCAGGAGAAGCCCTCAGGGAGGCTCCTGCGGGTTCGCACCCGCCTCTCCCCATCCTGCATGACCAGATCCCGCTCATCTGTGGGGAGACAGGGACAGCCTAAAAAACAGGGTCTGCATCCCTGGTATCCCCCCCAGCCAGACCCCCGGCCCATGGCAGCTCCACAGGGATGTGGACACCCATTCGGAGCTGGGAGCTGCGGGTGGGTGCCCCGCTGTCCATGGTGGGTGGGAGGGATCCATCCGCTCACTGGGGGGTCTGGGCACAGTGCAGTGGTGGAGCAGTAGGAGCATTTCCCATCCCAGCACCCAAAATTGAAGCAGCTTCAGGGCTTAATGGCTTTGATTATCTGATAAGCCTCTGGTTTAATGGGTTAGATAACATGTTAATACGCTATGAAGGCTGCTCTAAAATGTTTTAACTGTGCCTTTGTCTTTCGGAGCGCAGATAAGATGGCAGGTAACCAATACGCAGATGGATGTGTGCTGGCTGCCCCTAGCTGCATAGTGGAAGGAGCTGGATGCTGCACCCCAAACCCCATGATGCTCCCTAAGGACAGTGAGCCAAACACGAGGCCACCAGCGAGGCCTGGACACCCACCTGAAGCCAGGCAGGCTCCTAGCACCCCAGGGTGCTCTGGGACAGAAGTGGCTTCTCCCCATCACCATACCAGGGGGAAGAGCCCCCTAAAACCCTATGCCCACAGCCCCATCTTTGAGGGCACTGCAGCAGATGCAGCCGGTGCTCAGGTCCTGTGGGCAGGGAGGAGGCTGCGCTGGTTTGAAGGTAAAATTGCTTTCAGAGCTGGGAGCACAGGGAGGATAAAGCGATCCCGTGGCTGCGGAGATTGAAATCTGATGTGTTTATTAGCCTGGCTGACATCTGGATCCTCTCGGCGCAGGGGTAAGTTAAGGTGAGTGTCTGGGTGGTGAGCACAGGTTGGCGGCACCTGAGATCACCTGCGTCCCAGTGTCACCCGTAGGTTGGCTCTGTTCAAGGAGGATACCCGGTACCACCAGGGATGTGCCTCCAATTGTGTCCCAAAGGAGCAACCCCTTGACAAACCTACTCCCTAATGGGAGGTGGGATGGAGGAAAGGTCTGCAAAGGTGTTGGAGGTCCCTGAGGACCAGGCTCATCCCTGAGCCACCCTCCACCGTTATGCCACAGCCTCCAGCACACGCTGATGAATGAGATGTGCTCTGCCTGCTGCTCCTCTACCCTGCTGTGGATACAGGCAGGGTTCCTGCCTTACCCTTCCCACAGCACCTCCTGCCCTCAGTGCCTTCAACCCAGGAGCCCTCGGTGCTGGCTGGGAGCTGGCATGCTCAGAATGATGCCCTGGCCACAGAGATCCTGATTCTGTTCAGCCAGGATTTCATCCCCATCAGAGTGGTTTGGGAGTGAGCACGGTGCTGGCTCTGCCCACCCTGCATCCCTGGCATCCCCGGCATCCCCCTGCCTCATATTCCCAGCATTCTCCTGCCTAGCACCCCCTGGCTCCACCTCTGTATAGGGATAAGGAGGAGGGCTGGCGCTTTCAAGAAGCCGATGGGATTTATTCCCTGGCACAAACTGAGGCCAAGGAGAGGCAGCAGCAGCCCCTCCTGTGAAGGACCCTGGGGGCAGGCAGGAAGCAGAGCCACCGGGCAGGATGTGGTCATCACCGTGGCCTCAGGGCTGCACAGGGAAGTCAGACCCTTGCTCAGTGCATGTTGCTCCACGACTCCAACACCTTGCTCCTGGCTGGTTCCCGACGTGCTGCCAGGGTGCCAGGCTCCCTTTAGCCCTTCCATCACAGCCTCAGCATCCCCCATTGCTCCTCATTGGAGCCGGGAAGCAAAGCCCCAAATTTCTATTGGTGGTGGCTCCCCTCTGTACAGCCTGGCTGCTTTTGGGGAACAGAGCCCAACCGCCACTTTCCCCCCTCTGTGCCCCCCCTTTTGCCCCTCCTTCCCCCTGTCTCACTGGTAATCAGCAGCGTTTGGGTCAGGAGACCATGTCTCCAAGATAAGAGCGTTCGCCTGACACTTCCCATGTCAGAGCACTTCATCTTCTGTGTATCAATCCCCAGCAGAGAAAACACGCAGGCGCTGATAAAGAGAAAACCGTTCCAGACAGGGGGACAAAAATAGTGCTGCTGGAGCTGGCCCCGCTCCCCACCAGTGCCCGATGGCCATGGCACTGGCCACTGGCCCAATGCACCACTGTCACCCCGAAAACGTGACGTGGTGAACCCCATCCAGCAGTGCTGAGCGGTTCTCCATCTGGATGGGTGTCCCTGTGCCTGGCCAGGGATGCTGCCGGAGCCCCTGAGGCACCGGCTGCACCCACATTGATAGAGCCAGGAAAAAGAGGAGGAAAAAGGGGATTTTCCAAACTAAGCACGTGGCATTGCTGCAGTTTTCCTTTGGAAAGGGGGAAACAATGCCGAGCCAGGATGGGACAGCCTGGCACATGCTGCCTGTTCGCATTGTCCACACTTGGGAGCAAAGCCCAAAGCAAGCGATCCATGTCCTCATGGAGCAATCCCCATCCCTGTATTCCAACAGCACTGGATTAAGCCGCATTCCCCTGCCTGCAGCCTGGGGAGTTAGGAATTGCTGGTGCCAGCCCATGGGGTGCCCTGTCAAGGAGCAAAGTCCACAGGCACAGGCCCTGCTCCGGTGCTACCTTCCCATGGGATCCCCCAGCAGGTGAACACCGCCCCGGGTATCTCCTCTGGCCATCAGTCCCCAGCCAGGCGGTGCCCCGGTTATCGCGGCAGGGTTTATCTCCCAGATCATTAACCAAATTGGGCAGGGACATGGCTGTTTGCTTTGGGTCGCAATGAAAAGCGGCAGGAAGGAAGGAAGGAAGGAGGGGAAAAGCCCCCAGTGAGCCAGGTGCACTGCATGGACCCCAGTGCTCTGCCCCACTGCTGAAACACGGGGTGCTGGGGCTGCTCCTTGCCCCCAGGGACTGACAGCGCCTGCTCACCCCACACTGCACCTCAGCTTATCTCCCCATCGAGAGATTTCAAAGAAACAGGCTGAGCTGTGCTGGAGAGCAAAGATTAATCCTGTCATCACGCCACGGCCATGCATGGGCCGATCAATGGCTGGGAAGGCATGGCTGGCACCCGAGTCCCCCGGGACCTATGGGGTCCAGGAAGGGAGGTTTACACAGTGCCAGTGAGGCATCGCCACGCAAGATGGGGTGAACACAGAACCAGGGTGTGATGAACTTCTAAAGAGCCCATCCGCAAGGGGACCCATAGCATCCTTATGCGCAGGGAAATAGACAGTGCTGCTGGGCAAGGATGCGCCACTGGGAACGGCACCAAACTGGGCCAGCTCCTGTGTCTGTCCACCTTTGCTCCTGGATGTTCCAGAGGTGCAGCTGCATCCAGGCGCCCACATTTGTTTTCCCTGCGGGAGCAACGGTAGGAAAGGGCAAAGGGGGCCCAGCCAGCCCTGGGCAAACCCACCCGTCCCATCCCAACCGGCTCCTGCACCCCCTTTGCTCCAACTGCACCCATGTGACTTTAATCCAATCCGAATGATGGGCTCTGCCCCTCAGCGGGGATCCAGTCTTGGAGGTCCCCACAGTGTTTGCAGCTGCCTGGATACTATCTGGATAAATACTGCTATCGGGATGTCACGGGACCACATCCCAGCATCAGCCGCGCTGCGCGCTGCTCCTATTAATACAGCACTTTGTGCCCAGCCCCGGGAGTTGCCAGCCCTGGAGGGGGCCCACAACACCGGGTACAGCCCCCACACGAACCCTGGGGGAATATGGATAAACAGGGAGTCTCTGCTCCCATCCCAGCACGTGTGGGATGTCCCTATGGCATGGGAACCCCCAGGGGGGAGGGAGGATGGATCCATCCATCTCATCCATCCATTCATCCATCCATCTATCCATCGGTACTCAACATCTGGAGGGGAAAGTGGAGCTGGAGCAGCTCCGGCTCCCACAGCAGCCCTGGCCCTGCCGCACGCCCCAGCTGCTGTTTTTAGAAGCAGCGAGTGCGCGGCGGAAGGAATAAATCCTGACAACTCAACTAGTGAAATGATGTGATGGCACCGCTCCGATAAGATGGAGGGAGCCGATTGGGAAGAGTCTTAAGCTGTGAACACGCAGCATCTCCACTCTTCACCTCCGCTCACAAAGGGAAATCTCTCCAAAGGGGCTAAGGAGATTATCCCGGCTTTGCCGTCCTGGGTGCTCGAGTAATCAGGGCAGCCTTGGGGACGACAAAGGAGCGAGGAGGGTTTCAATTCGAGCCTTGCTGGGCTGCGCCTGCTTAGGCTCAGCCTGGGGTTGCTGTGGCCGAGCTGCCATGGTCTGAGAGGGGATGGTTATGGGAGAGCTGGGCTGCTGCTGGCTCTGCCCTCACCCCAGCTTTGGGGTGCAGGGGGGGCACCCCCTGCCTTGGCACAGCAGGAGCTGAGGGGAGATTTCTGCCTTTATCACTCCTGCCCATCGCTTGCCATTTATTGATTTTCTTTTTGACAGAGTACAAAAGCAAATTTTTATCAGGCTGAACCCTGCCCCTGGTTAATGGAGGAGTGGTGACCTACCCCAGAGAGCAGAGCTGCACCTCCCGGCACCCAGGGAAAGGGGGGGACCATGGCACCCAGGAGGTGCTGCACCCCAAGAAGGGCCAGGCACCCGCTCGCCAGCTGTGCTGCACAGCTGGCAGGTGCTGGCACCAAAAAATGCGTCACCCCGGATCCCCCTTCCCTTGTGCCCCATGTAATCCAGGGTGCCCTGCCCCAGCAGGATGTGTCCTGATAACGTCCCCAGGACGTTTGTGTTTGGGGTGTTGCTGAGCCCTGAGGGGATGTGGCATCGAGGGGGTCCCCATTCCCAAGGGTCCCTGTCCCAAGAGGGTGCCCATCCTGGGTAATAAACGTGAGCCATGCCCATAGGTATGGGGACAGGAATAAACACTGGGAATAACATCAAAAACCTCTCACAGAGGATGGGAAGGAGGAAGAATTGCCAGCTCCTGAGGCTGGCTGGAAAAAAACCCCTGTCCCTGCTCTGTCCCTGCTCAAAGGGCTGCTGGAACCCCCTGACTCTGCCCACGCTGGTACCAAGCAGCGGGTAGGGATCTGCTGGGGGGGGACAGGAAGCTGGGAAGGGGGAGGAAGGGGAGCGAAGGGGCCCCCGGAGCTGATGCAGAGGGTAGATATCCCCTCCGGAAAGGAGGAGGGGACCGCAGGGGGGGTCATTCCTCAGCACTGGGCAGGAGCGAGGTGGGAGCTTGGCTTTGCAGCCAAAACCCAGCGGTCCTCAGCTCCAGCCCAGTGCAGAGCGGCAAGGCAGCAGTGATTGACAGCTGTCATTCACAGTGAGCCTGGCAGCATCGCCCTCAGGGCTCTCACACCAAGTACATGAGATATTTTTCTCCTTCCCAAAGGGAAGGATTGGGACAGGGTTGGGGGGGCACTGACCGCACCTCTCAACAACCCCCCAGTGCTGCTTGATGCAGGGGTATCCCAGCCACTCTATAGGAAAGGCTGGTCCACATGTCCCCCCTCTACTGGCAGTGTCTCCAAACCAGCCTGAGCATCCCTGCACCCCAGCAGTGACCCAAACTGTTATGAGCATCCTTCCACTCAGCAACATTCCCAAACCATCCTGACCATTCCTGCATCACACCAGTGACCCAAACTGTTATGAGCATCCTTCCACTCAGCAACACTCCCAAACCAGCCTGACCATTCCTGCATCACACCAGTGTCCCCGAACTGTTATGAGCATCCTTCCACTCAGCAACATTCCCAAACCAGCCTGAGCATCCCTGCATCCCACCAGTGTCCTCAAACTGGTCTGAGCATCCTTCCACTCAGCAACATCCCCAAACTGTCCTGGGCATCCCTCCACCTTTTCGTGCCCCCACACAGAGGCTGAACTGATGTCAGGGATACAAACCCTGGCAGGGACAGAGTCCCCTTCAATATCCCCAATCCAGGACAGGTGCTGCTACTGAGACACTTTCCATCCCGATGCCGTCATTGTCCGGCTTTGCCAGACACAAGCCATGCAGGGGGTAGTTTGCAGTGCAGCGGGAGACCCTCAAACCCAAACTTCTTGCATCCCACAGCAATCTAACCCAAACTCAGCGATGAGCCGCTCAGCCCGGCTCCCGGAGATAAAAAGGAATAACTGGAATAACTTTTCCCACCCACACAGAGTGGGGCAGAGGGGAAAGGGGGAGATGTGGCGCAGGGAACGCCATCCGGATGAGCCGTACTCCTTGTGCCCTGCTCGCCTCGATAATAAACCTTGAGGTTTGCAGACACACTCCGGGCAGACGGAGATTATTTGGGCAGGAGTCGTGGCGCAGATAAACACAACCGAAGGCAAAGGGGGAGGCGGGGGGAGAGTTGACAAAGTTTGTGGTTTTAATTAGATGCACCCAAAAAACCATAAGGAATTGGTCTGTCTCATCCCGATACCCACACGCGGGGCTGGCGGTGAGGGTGGGTTTGGGGTTCGTGGTCGGTCCTGAGAGCCGGACCTGTGCCACGCTCTGTAATTAACCCAGAGCCACCACTACTGCCTGAGAGCAATTAAATAAAGCCATGAACAGATGAGTATCATAGAATCGTAGAATGGTTTGAGTTGGAAAAGAACTTAAGCTCATCCAGTTCCAAGCCCTCTGCCATGGGCAGGGACACCTCACACTAGACCATGTCACCCAAGGCACTGTCCAACCTGGCCTTGAACACTGCCAGGGATGAGTTTCTGTTCTGATGGGGCTCAAAAAGGTGGGAATCTTGGTGGAGACCCAAATGGTGAAGCTGATGCAGGAAAAGGAGTGAGGGATCCCCTGGAAGCAACCGCTGCTGTTTCAGGGAGGGTGGTGGGACATGGCCAGGGGGCGACAAGGCAAAGAACAACCCAGGGTTTGGCCCTGCCTGCTCCATCCCTTCCCTCTCATGGGTCTCCCAGTGTTCCCACAGGAACAACAGCAAAAAGCTTCATCCCACCTTGCAGAAAGGCAAGCGCCATCGGGGCTTCCCAGGGGCTGCAGCACCTGGTGGGGACTCTCCAGTGTCCTGTAATGTGGTTGAGCAGCTTGTCCCTCAGCAGGACTCTGCTCTCCTCCACCCCCCTTGTCCTAACACCACATTCATGGAATTTGTTGGAACTTTTCACCTTAGCTGTCCGGGAAAATTGGCCGGACTTGGTGAGGTTGGCTGGAGGGGGATGAGGCAGGATGGGACAGGCCTGGGATGGGAGCCAGAGGCTGTGGGTGCTCCCAAAGGTCTCTGCTACCGGCCCTGCTCCAGAGCAAACAGAAGGGAGTGTGAAAGATGGGCATGGATGAGAGACTGTGGCGAAGGGGCTGTGGGGATCTGGGGAGGATGGATATCTCCTCTCCAGCCCATTAGAGAATGAAGTGGCTGGGCACGAAGTATGGCCATGCTGCATCCCAGTTCCATCCATTCAGGAAGCAGAACCAAGCTGGGGTGTCCCAGCACCCCAGCCAAAGGGATAAAGGCTCCCAAGTTGAGGAGCGCAGCTTGCAGCTCCCAGGGATTTGCGTATCAGATGGGTGAGCAGCAGCTCCCTCCAGTGAACAAGGACATTGCAAAGATGAAACAACAACACCCCTTATCCCGCGGGACCAAGGAGCACCATGGCGAGGTCTCGGAATGCTGCATCCCCACACTGCCAAGCCTCTGGCACAGC
>NW_009936009.1:0-6229 GCF_000696875.1 Nestor notabilis
AATTTATATAATATAAGAAATATACCTGCATTCATACATCTGTGTTAACCAAGCACTGGATCTTGGCCTCTCCTCAGTCACTGAAGTAGAACAAACCTTCCTCTTCAGTTACCTAGGTAGAACAAACCTTCATATTCATTTCACAGGGACATGGATAAGAGATAACCAAATATGCCAGGCAGGCAGTATAGATGTAGTCATGATCCAGTATTGCTGTTTAGATGCTGGGCAGGCCAGAGGTTGCAATAGGGGAAATAATACTGTGCTGCTCAGAGGGGCATGTGTTGCCTTTTCGCACGTCTTATCAGGACTTCACAGGAGCAGTAACAGTCAGATCCTCCTAAGATTTGTTACTGTTGGGATGTTTCTTCATGCATTCAAACACGATCAGGCATTGTATAATCCTAAAGCTAAACAATGACAGTTCAAAAATAATTTCTGTGGTTTGAAAACCTGAAAAGCTTTTCATTTTGACTATGTAAACTGTCTGAAATATCTGCAACAAAACAGATCCGTTATCAACTTGGCATTCAGACAAGGGTAATACAAACACTTGTGAAAGTCTAGACAAGCCTGGAAGGTATTTATAATTTTAAAATCAAACCAATGGCCACGTAATTTTTTATTGTATTGATTAAAAACTAAATGGAACTTTGTAATTGTTGCTGAACAAATAGTCACGAGTCAAGCATATAAGTTGAATCTGAATGCTTTTGAAAGGAACTAATTCCATTTATTCTGAAACTAATCCATGTTTAAAAGGATTTGGCACAGAAAGAGCTATAGCTTGAATTGCATTAAATGCAGCAGGTACAAAATCTGCCTGATCTCATCCTTGAAGACACCTTTAATTGACTATATGTTCTTCCACTTCTTCCTCGAAGAAATATAAATACTATCCTAGTAAAATAGTTGTCTGATCTCTTATTCTCTTCCAACAGTGATACCATAATACAGATTTATACAGTACTTTATTTAGTGGCAATTTTGCCAATCTAAGGGAGTTATCACTCCACTCTATTTATGACCCAAACACCAGAACTGATACTCAATGTATTTATAAAAATATTTTTAATGAATACACCTCCAAAAAAAGAATTTTGTAATTCTAAGCAATTTCTCTCAGTAAAATGAAGTTAAATCTACAGTCATGGATACAAAATAGAAAAGAACCATATAATAGAACTTCCCATAGGTATTTATTAGTAATAACTCCATTTTATTACTGTTAAGTATTATTCTTGATAAACCTTTCCTCACATGGGATTCTTTCAACAAATCTCGTGTGTTTAAATAATATGTTTTTCTTTCCTATGAGAAAAAAACCTTAATTTTTCTTTTTTAAGGAACAACTTAAATTTGATATTTTTGAATTTCGCATGAATTAGTGATTTTGTGATCCCCCCCCCCCGTGTCTTCTTTTTTTTTTTCTTTTTTTTTTTTTTTTTTTTGCTGAGGGGGTGGGGGCACTGAATCAGTTTATTAAGAGCATGTCTTACTGAGCTGTCTACAAATAGATCTTTTTCTTTACTGATTTCATATTCAATCAAATTCAATTTAATTTAGGCTCTATCAATGTCAGAGAAGCTCAGCATTTCCTTCCAGTGAACACTAATGACGTTGATTTCATCTTCCTTAGTTCTGCTAATTCATTTAGCAAAGTTCTCTGAATTTTTCACTCCTTGCCTTAACACCTCAGTGATGACTTTACTACCTTATAATCTCAATTTCTTGCATATATCTACCTGATTACACACAATCTTGCCCCTGATACTGCCCAGTTGGTGCCCTTATAACTTTTTGCAACGAAAATTAGTGATTTATAGCCACAGTCTTCTTGTATCTTAATGTTTCTAGTGGATAGCTACAATTTATCTCTCCTTTTTTTGTGAAAATAAGCTAGAAACATAGCTTAAGTAATTTTACAGAAGGATTTAAAGCACCTTAACACAGAGGAACTATTAGTCTAATTACCTACTGTATATTTTACTCCCTAAAAAAAGATCATTAGATAGATAGAAATAGTTTTTCTTCACAGTTTTTATACCTCTCTTGGTGTTCTGTTAATTTTCTTCTGAAGAATAATTTTTTCCTCAGCAATGACCTCATTATGAAGAAAAACTTGTCAGCAAATGTTATTCATATTAGTGCAATTTTTTGGAAGTTCATACAATGAAGGGGGATTCTCAACAACACAGCACTTGATAAGAGTATTTTGAGAGCATAGCAAGGCTCAGGCCTGTTAGATGGGTATCAGAGTCCTGACGACTTATTGCAATAACTCACTGAATGTTGTTTTAACAATATCATTTGTTATATCATGTTTCTGTTAATGTGTAGTAGCAAAGTCACTCACTATAAATTTCAAGTACTAAAGAGGTTATGTAGCATAAAGTATCCAAGAATGTAGAGAAGTAGTACCAAAAGATGTGTGAGATCAAGTCTTTAAGGTCAGACCAGAAGATCCTTGAGGTCCAACCTAGTATTCTATGATTCTTCCTAGCAACTATTCGTGATGTGTCCCTTATCTTCTTGGAATAAAATTACAAACAAAGAATGGCTGACCTCTGGTAAATTAATTACCCATTACTGCTCTTTAATACCTTTTATTTTTACACAATTTGTTGATTCTGGGTTGGGTTTTGCTTTCCAGCCTTTGCATTAGCATGAATATGGTAGTTCAACTTCTATAGTTCCAGTTGTTTGATGGTTGAGCTCCTTATGAGCTGTTAAATGAGCCTTAATCTTACCATGTGAAGATTCTACTTTACCCTCAACATCCTGTTGTCATTTTGGAGGTATGCAATGAATATGATCAGATAAAAAAGGTGACTGAAAACTGTTATCTGGGGGAATTCTTAGGAGACAGTCATACCACATAGCAGCTCTGACAACACATGCATGACAATCTGGGAAACAGAGCCTTGCTGACTTTCATGATGTAAAATCAGGCAGAAAGGATTCAGAGTCAGCCTCTCTCATCATCCCTGGAGCATCAGAATATTTAATAAAACAACTGTAACTGTTTTATGACATTTGGTAATAATTTTAGTGTAATAGGAGCAAGAGCTAAATCTAAGAAAAGCAGCAAGGAGTAATTATGGCTTATCACTTTTCAATTTCATCTGTCAGTCATCTATAAGGAATTACTATATTCACTGTTAAGTAGCCTGATAATTAGCTCAGTTTGATATTCATCCACTTAAATTTCTTAGGGATAATAGTTAATGGTTTATTTTCTACATACCATGCCATACCATCTCCTCATCTCTGACAAAGTCTTACTCTAAATAATTGCAAAAAAATTGCTAAAGGATTTGTTAACATCTCATTGCCTTTTTAGTGAAGGCTGACATAAAAAAAAAAAGCAGTGTCCTCACACCCCTTAAGCATGCCATCCTACACACTGCCCCATTATCTCTTAGGACTCCTATAGAATAGTAAAATATTTCCAAAGTATTTCAGTATTTTTTCTGGATTTTTATTTCACACACTTCGCATAGCTTTGTATTCCACGTGCTGTAACTTTGATTCCTTCTCACTTGTTCCCATGTCTTTTCTCATTCTATTCCTTAGCAGTCAACTGTCTGGAAACACTTTTTTTTTTTTTTTCATCCTCAGTATTTTATTATTAATTGCTGTATTGTCCCAGCTTTAAGTATATAGGAGTGTTTTAGAACTTCAAATTCAGTATTAACTGCTAGTAACATTCTTCACAAACATAATCTGCTTGTCATTGAGTCTTTCTTTCTCCAAAGATATAAGCTAAGTCATAGCCGTTTGCAAAATCATTGCCATGTATTAGCCTCAGGTTATTAAAAAGTTTCAAACTGTTCCCTTTGCTACCTAGTTACAACATACTGTCTACTGCTTCACTGAACACAGAATTTTTCACTAAGTGGGTTAGCAAAACTGGTGTATAAGAAATTTGGTTCACAAATCTATGTGATGAGATATTGTTCAAATAACTGATCTTGTTGATTATTTTCATGCCACTCACAGAATGAAAATTTGTGAATATCTTGGTGTGCAAATAAACCAACAAGTTCAAGAAGACACCAGAAGAGGAAAAATGAAAACATCTGGTCACAGATAAGTACATGATCCTACCACAGGGAGGAATAGCAGGTAGTCGGAACATCTTTCAAGAAAGTGGCTGCATGGTCTGTATTTCTAGCATGGGGATGGGCAAGCAGAATCTCACAGCCCAGTATGACTTCAAAGAAAAGCTCTTCAAACATTCTTAACAGGGACCTAGGGCCCTGTTAGAAGAACAAGTTTTACAATGTTCTTCTATGCAACTCAGCTGATCCTCAGAAAGGAACTTAAAATCTGCCTCCCCAAACACAAGAATTTTCATTTATGCTCATCTCACTACTCTGTATTATTATTGTTCACTGATGGTGACTGGGGAATAGTAATCCCATCTGGATATAATAAGAAATAATTTGAACCTTTCCTTAAGTTTAAGATTTTTGGTTGGTTTTGTCAATTTTCATGAACTACAAGGTTTTGGCAGGGACTTTGTCAGAAATACCGCAAAATGTATCGGTTCCCACAGTATCGCCAGCCTAGTTTTCAAGCCAAATAGGTTTTGCTAAGTTCAAATAAATTTTGCATGACTGTTACAATTTGCAGATGACTACAATGAATAAAGAAGCACTGCTTATACTTCTCAGGTTCACCAATTCTATGTAACTTTTATTGCAGTTTGTTTCTTGACACAGTAAGATAGTAGAAAACATGATAAGACAAGTAGAGCTGATGTGAGAGATAGGTCATATTTACCCATTTGAATATAACTTTGCCAAATGATATGGAAGTAGATGCCTGGGATTTTATGCTCTGGCAGGAGTATATAGGGGGAGCAATAACTTTTCCATGCTGTTGCTCTCTTGCAGATGCACAGAATAAATGGTAAGTATGATGATGTTATATGCACTACATGTGAGCAAAAGGGGAATAGGATGATAAACTATAGTCTTGACTTTCTCCTAACATATTATTATTATGACACCATTCTCAACAACAAAATCTATGTGCTTTTTCCTCCATATTGAGATGGAATGAGGACTTTAATCATACTTCTTTCATAAAATGTGCTTGGGATGACAGTGTTTGTTGCTTGGAACATCAGATTTGTTGACAAAGCAAATTTTATTTTGTAGATGCAGAGATGAGGAAATAATCTGCACACACTTCGAATTCTGTTTCTATGAGCAAAGACCTCCAGTGCAGCCGGGAAAGGAAGACTTGGCCAGATACTTGCAATCAGCTGCCATGACTGGAGCTTCCAACTTACCAAAACAATCACTTTTCCATACCACACCCTGAATCAGTGCATATGGACTTTGTGGATTTTGTTCACAGGGAAGTTTATGTACAAGGGTATGCAATGGGAATGTACAAAGAGCAATGAAAGCTGCCAGGTGGGGACAAATAACTGGAGCACATGTGGAGCCCTGAATCTCAAGGAAGAAGACCTGTACCCCACTGGATGACTGCTGAATATCGGTTGAGACAGATGATTCACGCCCTTTGAATGACCACTATGGAATTTTCTAATTCTAAAATTGTATCTATACCACAGTGACCAAAAATCCCTTTTGTCTGGGCCTTGAACTATTCTGCATGTTCCTGTAACAGCAGCCTCAGTTACCACTGTTTCCAACTCCAGGTTAGCCATGCTGACCATCATACTAAGTCAACGTGAGGTGATCCAATTCCCATCATATATTCAGCCCAGACACACTCTTCCTTTACTGCCACATGGAGTTTTCCAAATTATAGATCAGAAAGAATCACAGAGTGCATTTACAGTGCTTATAAGAATGCTTATTGTGGCTCTTTTATATTTTAGCATGTTTTCTTCAGTCACAAGAAAATGGGAAAAATAAAGCAAAAATTAAGTTATGGTCAAATGATAACCGACTTACTTATTAACAAAAAAGGCAAATGTCAAAATACAAGGAAGCAAACAAACAAAATAAAACTTTTGATGTGGTTCTGTGGTTCGGACGGAAGGGGGGGAGTTGTTCTTGGCACCGTTGTGTTTTTTTCTGAGAATTTGTTTGGGAAACTTCTATCTCAACTATGCATTTAAGTCACAGCACATTGTAGAGGGTGCAGAGACGAGTCATTTCTTCAGCTTCAGTCCTGGATTAAAGCAACCACATATTCTGGGTTTATGAGGTCAATTCCACTTCTTTAAATCATATCTCAGTGTCCC
>NW_009936009.1:6260-107566 GCF_000696875.1 Nestor notabilis
AGGAATGCCTGAAAACATCTTGTTTTTCATTTCAGAAGTGGAAACATTTGGATTTTACTAAACCCAAACCATTTTCTTAAGATGTATTGCTACTTTGAGTATTTCCTTTGGTCAATGTTATCCAAAAATGGCTAGTGAATTCAGGAACTAGTTTTTATAAGGTCTTTTTTCTTCTTTTCCAGACCACTTTTAGGTTTCTCTGAAGAATCTCAAGTGGAAAACCAAGGATCATTAGCCAATTTTTAAGATGTTATTATTGTTTTCACCAAGTGCGATCATATCTGAGGAATAAATATGCAAAGCAGCCAACACGTCTTGTATATGGATTCTCTTAAATCTGTGTGCTTGTTTTGTTTTCCTAACAAAATTAATGCAGGAGAGATGCACTTATTCATTGCATCCTGAAAACCTCATTGTTATTATTTTTATTGCTATTTATTTTTTATTGCATTATTGTACGGAGGCCCTAATCAGGAGTCAGCATGGGATGTGACAGGTGCCTACTAGCAGATGGGGAAAAAACAAAGTAACAACAAAACAAACTTGAGGTAGTATGCCTCAGTCACAGTAAAATGTATCAGCCATTGCTACCTAGAAATATACTAAGTTGCCATAGTTCTCCTCCTCCTAAATTAAAGACTGGCCTCTGACTTTTCAGAAAACCATTCAGAATAACCAAGGCATGTGCTCAAGGCTAAAATAGTTTAAAGAAACCAGGCATTAATAGAAAGTTAAGAATGTTATTTCCTGATATGTCTACAGTAAGAATCAGATGATTAGTTCAAATGAGTTCAAAAATATTGGCTGTATATTCTTGTATGCACACTCATTACTTTATTTTTAATTTATTAACATCAACTATTAACTTGCTTACCTCATCCTAGTCATCCTGTTCTGCTTCTCGTCCTACTTTGAGCCTCTTCTACCTAAACCACTCCTTACATTACACAATCAAGATCAGTCTCTTTTTCTTCTCTCTTTGATGAGTGGTTTTGATGATCTTCAGCCTGTTGCTCTCAGCAGACTGAGATGACTCTTACAGATGAAAATCTTAATATAAAGTGAAGAAGCAAGCAGGATGGGTAAAACTGAAGAAGAGCAGATAGTGTACATCATCAAGGAATCTGGAGACGGGAAAGCAAGTACTTCCAAGGGGACACAGTGAAAGCAGAAAGACTGTTTAAATTGCTCTAAAGTGATTACCACTGATATATATTCTTAGTTAAAAGTCTGCTTGAATCATTAACTTTCACAAAAAGTAAACTTCCAAGTCTGATAAATAATGATAAATAAATGTCAATTTTTGAGGTATTCCGAAATTTGACAAATGTATCTTGAAATATTGATATGAGATATTTTACAGAAAATCTGAGAATTAATTCAAAGTTCTTGGGTCAGATCTAGAGTTTCTATGGGAGTTCATCTATGTGAAAATGAATTTGAGCTCCAGTACACAGCAAGATACTTTAATTATTATTGCATCATTTTGTTTACAGATGCTTATTTCGCTTGTCTTTTCCCCATCCCCAAACTACATGGAGTCTTGAATTGTGTTATATAGTGTTTTTCTCTATTAAAAAAGAAGTAGTGGTAAGGGAGTGATGTGTTCCATTATATTTACAACTATATTTTGGACATCAGTCACAGCACCAAATGTCAAACTGTGGAAGATATTTTGCCGCAGCATCTGGTTCTTCACAGATCTCCAGATGCTGCTATATTGGTGGTTTTGGAGTTGTTTCTGGGTCAGTTATTTTGGGACATGAATTGTTTGACTGTTTTGTCCTTTCAGAAACTGTTTTCTTTTGATTTAAGCTGTAACACTTGAGATTTAGACATACAATTCCGTATAGGATCGTTTTATGCTATGAAAAAACTTAGGAAGTTACACAAAGCAATCTACTACATATGACTCATGCAGTATCCTTTTTATGTATTTTATTTAAGATATGGCCCGTTGTACTGCTGGAATATTTCAGAAAACAGGGATCTACAACTATTAAACAGCAGCAGCAAAGTGCTTAAACAGCAATGAGACTTAAACAGGAATTAGTGTAAAAGCCATTGTGGTCATACTGCTGGCAAACATAATGTTATTTTTAGTAATGGGAAAACAGATGATGCTTTAAAATCCAAACCACAAAAAATGTAAAATAAGGTGTTTGGAGTCATCTGTGGATTTGGTCCTCAGCAAGAGACTGTGGGCAGTTGCATTCATAAGGAACAGAGCAGAGCAGGGACATTTAGAGATTGAATCTGCAGAGCAGGACTCACAGACAAGGGCAAGCAGGGCTAGTATAAGTCTTTGGCACTTTTGGTGCCATGATATTTCCAATGTCAGCATGACATTTGGCGCACAGGGTATCTAACAGAATGATGCACTTACTTCATTTTCAAAATACTTTTTCAGAAAGACCACATTCTGCTCACAATTTTTATTTCACAGCTCATAAGTAAGGCTATAGAATATGCCACATGCTACAAAAAAGCTATCTTAGACTGTTTGAGAGAGTCTTTAAAAAAATATAAGAATTGTTTAATATATCTTTCTGCCTGCAAAGCCACATCCCTTCATTAGAGTTAGGCCAATAGAAGAATAATAAATGTATTTTGTGGCATAAAAGATTTCCCAAATTACACCAAACTAGATTTCTTGTCCCTATTAATGTTATTATTTAAAATACCCAATATATTAAATACAATCTGGTTCATATAGGGAAGATTATTGTCATGGTTTAAGCCCAGCTGGTAATTCAGAACCATGCAGCCGCTCGCTCACTCCCACTGCTTCTTCCTCCCCCTGCTCCCGGAGGGATGGGGAGGAGAACTGGAAGAATGTAACTCCCACAGATTGAGATAAGAGCACGCCAGTAACTAAGGTATAATACAAACCACTACTGCTACCACCAATAATAGTGACAAGGGAAATAACAAAAGGAGAGGATACAATTGCTCACCACCCGTCAGCCGATACCCAGCCCGACCCGAGCAGAGATCTGGGCCTTCCGGGTAACTCCCCCCAGTTTATATACTGGACATGACGTGCTGTGGTATGGAATACCCCTTTGGCCAGTTTGGGTCAGGTGTCCTGTCTCTGCTTCCTCCCGGCTTCCCCTCCTCCCTGGCAGAACACGAGACTGAGAAAGTCCTTGGTCAGAGTAAACATTACTTAGGAACAACTAAAACCATCGTGTTATCAGCGTTGTTTCCAGGCTGAAAGTCAAAAACGCAGCACTGCCCCAGCTACTAAGAAGGAGAAAAAATGACTGCTGTAGCTGAACCCAGGACAATTATCATCTGTTGTTTCCCCCACCTCAACCCCAAAAACAAAAAGTATCTTTTGTCTGCTAGCATACCAAAGTTTTAGGCTTTTTGACTCTAATGTAAGGATTTCATGTATCCAAATGAACACAGTTGTGTATGACTGTCTTTCAGCCATCAGCAAGTTTCATACTATGGTAAAAATTGTGGATTGTAAAAAAATAAAACTTTCTTTGAAGTGTTAATTCTTCTCAGAGATTAGTGCTCACAGAAAAGCAAATTTAGTCAAAGGTATATGATGTACTGACCAAATGCTACCACATAAGCTCCTAGTTCATCAAATGTTCCAGCAGTGCATCACAGTGATGACTGGCAAGGCTCCATTTTTATGCTTGTAACTATTTCAAGCTATGTCATCTTGAACTCTAATACAAATGTGGCTCCAACCCATAGTATGTACTTACATGCATGTGTGTTCCCTTACACGTGTATATAGATAATACTTGGGTATACTCACAGCTTGGAGGTTGCTGTTAAGTCTTTTTTTCTGAACTGAAAATGGTGGATGAAAGGAGACATGGTGGCTCATGACAATTAGTGTAAAAATATCCAAATTATGTAGCAATGGAGAAACCTGAATGTCAAAACCAGACCCATTTCTCAGTAGCCTTTAACCACACAAAGTGTAATTCAAATCACAATTTTGAATGTGCCAATCACATGCTATTTCCCAAGAAAGTGTAACAAGAAAGATATTTTCAGAATACCAGACAGAAATAATACTGCAAAACACTGTTTACTCAAAGTTTAGTAAATAGCCATTAAAGTTACTGGACAGATTCCTACAGGTTTCTAATAGGCTTTGGATGAGGATATCACTGATAACCCAGTCAAAGAACATATTTTTAAGAGACCTGATGATTAGAATCAGACTTTTTTCAAAGCAAAAGACAAAATATGTAACAACTTCTTTTCCTTCTCTTTCCCACAGCCTGTCACCCAACATCATTTGCTGTCATCATACAAAGTACAAACAGGAGTATTTAAGGTAATATTTCATATTACTTCATTCCAATATAATATTCCAGTAAAGCATCAGACTATCTGATGATGGCTTAAAAGTCATATTTAATGAAAACATTATTTGTGATAAAAACAAACACAGAAGCACAGAAATAGTTCAAAAGAAAAGGTAAAGTTAAAATAAGAAAGGTGCATAGCAAATGGAACATACAGACCATAACAAAAGTAGAAACAAAACACCACTATTTTAATTTCTATCAGATGGCTATGCATTAATGATACCACAAATATAAATTCCTTATGTTTGAAACCAACAAACTATAGACACAGTAATTCTTTAGAAATAATTTGTAAAGGTATTCACAGACACAATTTTAGTCTGCAAGGATGATAAAATGATAGTTTCACTGCTGGAACATGTTTAAATAAAGAGTGTGAAAGGATAAAGTAGGTATGAGATTATTAATTCCAGGGCAGAAAGCTAATCTGCATGTAACCCCCAAACCAGCAACACCATCATATATTCTATTAAACAGGTTGCTGCTAAGTTCAGGGTCATTTTTATCTAAAAGCATCTATACATGTACATTAAGATAAGAATGTATTTAAACCATCTATATAGTCATTGAGACATAGGTTTGTATTTAATATCTTTGCTGAAAAATGGATAGCGAAGTTATGCTACAAGTAGAATGGTAGCTATAGAGATTTTCTAAGCAAAAATGAAAAAGAGTGACAATATGAATTTAGGAAAACTAGTAAAGAACATATGAGAACATATTTGTTCTATTCTGTAAGTCTAAATTCTGAAAACCCCTCAAATTAAAATTATTTTAGGAATAAGAGATGTCTGTACTTTATTTCATTTTCTGAAGTAATCAATAATAAGATTTGCACAAGGAAAAAGAAAGGTAAGTTTGAGCCCTATGTATCTGATGCTTAAGGAAAACATATTTACAATATATTTAAAAATAATGTTCTATAATTTGCAATCAAGAAATTGTAACAAATTTAATACAGCTTGTTAATAGGGATTACTTCGTAAAAGCTATTGCTGAAGTAAGTATACAAACATTTAAAGCATCTAAATTAAAACAAATTTTTTTTTAAAATGTTTCTAGTTTCCTCTCCTGCTGCTTCCAACACTAGCCTAAAAAGCAAGACACTTCATCTTCCTTTGCCTCAATTTCCCCATCTGCTCAATGAGTCTTACAGTATTTATAATCCAGGAAAATCCTTTATGATCAGCCGACAACAAGATGTTAGATAGCTGCTAGACTTTCTCAGTACGGCTTCCCACTATGCCATGTTCTCTATGGAGAACATCTGTAGTCTTAATCGTAATGATAAATGCAACATTTTGGGTTGCTGAGCAAAAGAAGTGCTATATACAATAGAATCACATTCATTTGTATTCCACCAACACCCACAATGTGCTAGCCACTGTTTTTACACACACACATACAGTCAAACAGGCCCTGAAGACCATGTTTTTAGGAAGTGGCAGCAGTGCTTTAATGACATGTCAGTAATTTACAGCATCAAAGACAACAGCATGATCTATGCTGGTAGACATAATACATCCTAAGCATGCTACATCTATTCAGAGACAAGTCTAGAAAAGCCTTTTCATTTATGGTGATGCAGAATCTGAAGAATTGTGCTTGGAAGTACTTGTAAATATACAGTTATAAAGAGTAATAAATGTTAATTTATAATACTGATTCCTAAAAAGCCTATCAACTCACCATTATATGTGATACCATATAATTTTACAATAAAAGACGGAGTCTTAAAAATTCATCTAGTAAACAAAATTAATAATGAAAAGGGAGAAAAGTATTTACAGTGACATGGCCTTGTTTTTCACATTTCCTTGGTTTAGATGGTCTGTGTGACCATTTTGCAAGTAGAAATATGTTTTGCTAAGGGATGCAAAACCACAGATTTGTAGCATTAGCTCAGCTATTGTCAGCTTATAGACAGCATTTTGTGAACACTTCAGTTCCAGCAATTTTTTATCAGAGACTGCAAAGGCTTCTTATTAAAATTTACTTTCTATTGCTCACAGTTACTCTGTCTTTAAATCAAGGGCACTTTCTGCCTAAGGGGAAAATAGGCCTTGTGGTATACTCTCCATTACTAATTAGAGATTTGATTGTCTCCAAACAATATTGAGTAGAATGCAACTTCCAACACAGAAATGTTTTTGTTGCTTATTCTTTTTTAAACAAAATATTAATAGAATCTGAAGCAAAACCCAATCAAAAATCCAAACAATGAAGCAAACGTTTCCTATAGCTTAATGAAGCAATCAAAATGACACAGGAACTCCAGTTTCTCAACACCAATTGCAAAATATTCTCTTAAACTCATGGAAGCATGAGGCATTGAGGAAGAAATGAGCTTCTTAATGCTGGAAACTTTCAAGCAGAACCAGAAGAGTATCTAGGATGATTTGTCAAAATGTGTGAAACACCCTTCTCTGACAATATATTTTGAAAAGAAAATATGAAGGATAAGCACACATTCAACAAAACACATTTCATTTTGCAAAAGAACAGTGTCATTACAGAGATTTGCAAACTTTTTCTTAACCCTTATTTCTATATAACTCTTCTACCAGTAATTCCTATTTTTATTCTCTGGCATTTGCAAAAGGTGGGTTGCCTATTAACTATAATTTATTTCTTTTTTTTAATTGCATTGCAAATACCTTGCTGTTGTTTTTAATATAACAGTTCCTTTTCCCCTTTTCCCTCTTTGCCACCCTTTCATTTAGTACTATGCACTCAGAGTTTCCCTTTGGTTTGGGACTTATGTGGACTTTGGGTACAGTATTGGTTGAAAACACTGCTTTTTCTAGTCTTTGTTTTTTAATCTAGCTGTATTTAGATGCAAAATATAGTGTATTATATAATATTATCATAAATGTTATAATATTATTGAAAGTATTATATAATGTTTAGATTTTTTTTTGGTTTGTTGTTTTATCTGAAAAAATGAGAAATAAAATTTTGGATAGTGGGTTTTTTTTTGTTTTTATTGGAACTTTCTCTGGGATCAGATACTTTCTACTCTTCTGTTCCCACTAATAGTTTTAGCAGTGAGTTATTGCATGGGAAAGTTGCAGTGGTTCACCACTGACACTGATGGATTTTGCTATTGATTTAACTGAAGTCAGCTTTAACCTTTATACTGAAATTACTACAATCTCTCAATGGGTAATTTATGCTCCTTTCTGCCTATAAAGGTATGAATCAGTTAGTTACTTTTCTGTGGAGAGGAGTGAGTTTTAACTTCAGAAGTGCCCGCTTAAACCTTAATCATGAATAAGATAGTAGATGTCACATCAACCTCTTGTAATAATGATCTCTTTTTCTCTGTGTTTGCAAAGGCAGAATGGAAGGGTCCTGACCATGACTTGACAATAGGGCTGTAAAAATAAATTATTACTAAGTGATATTGCTGTGAAAAATGTATAGAAGAACCAAAGTATAAAAAGCAAACTACAATGCAGCTCTCATATTTTAAGTCAAAAATCAAAATTTTTCTTATGTCTGTCATCTTAAATGTCCTATGGTTCTTCAGTAATGCAGCAAAATCAACTTCTAGACTCACTAAAATGGCAGTTGTAACATGGTTATCTCCACTAGTTAAACATGTTTTCTGGAAAAGAAAAATTCGATTTGTTTTCCTGTTAGAGAACTAAGAATACTTAAGAAAAAAAGATACAGTATAACCTTCATTAATACTACAGACATACAGAAAACAAAGGAGGAAGAGGAAAGACTTTTAAGACTCCATTGTTTTGCTTTTGAATACAAAATCTTATTCCATTTTAGCTATATTAAGGCTTTTTTACTTTTAAAAGTAGTATCAAAGCAGTAAATTTTGTATATTTTAGATGAAAATGTAACTCTTCACTTGGGTGTGCTCTAAAGTATTCTAAATAGGAATCCATCCACTGAATCTAAATTCTTAGGTCTTATCCTGGATCAAGCCATAGTAATGCATTTGTTCAAGTTCTACACAGATTTTGGACCACATGCGGCAAAATAGAACCACCTATTATCAGGGAAAAAAAAAAAAAACCAAACAAAAATCCCACTTCTGAATATATAACGAATCAAATCAAAATGAGAAGAAGAGAATAAGATGCCCTGAAACTACCAATTTCTCATTGACGAACATTAAGTTCAAGTCCTGATTTTTTTTGTGTGGTCCAAGATAAAAGAACTAAGTTCCTCTCACCGTTTCCTGTGCAGGATTTTCTAATCTCTTATCACTTCTGTGATTAAGTTTAATATTTTCTGAAGCATTTTGTCATCTCTGAAGAAAAATTCCTATACAGACAGAGGCCTACTAGCACATAAAATCTAAACACAGCAATTTTGATGCTTCCACTTTAAGCACAATTAAATCATCTTTATGTTGTGTAAACACTGTCCAGCATGCTAGGGGCATATTTGACTGGCTAAACCCATTACTCACCTTGATCTGTATATAAGCTATGTCTGGTTTTGTATCTTCTGAGAAACCAAGGTGAAGAATGTTGGACTGTACACAAAATCAGTACAGCTTACTTCTATCATTAATAAAGAATTACAGACTTTAGAAAAGTTGGAATAGTTACTTCCTGCTGTGTATAGACGGAAGCCAAATGCTGGAGTGCAAGCAAAGCAAGTATTTTAACACCTGACATATTTGGAAGACCCATCTAAGGCTTCTCTTGCCAGAATACTACTTTTGCTGATAAGCAGCTACCATAAATGAATCATTAAACTGGAATCAATTTCCTGAAACAAAATGGACACAAACAAATAATTAAACATTGTAGAAGAATGCCTGGAGCAAAAGATGCCTTTACCATATCTACTGCTGAGAATGAATCACTGGCCAAAGACATGAGTTTAGATGTTATATTTAACTTCCTACATCTATTAGAGTGGTGCCCAGCAAGGTATCATTCTCTTGTGCCCTTGGCAACCTGATTTGGAACTGCTTTGTACAATGCTGACCCAGCACTGATGGAATATCCACAGCTTTAGATCTCTATTGCCTGGAGTACAGAGCATTTCTCACATCTTGCATGCTGCACAAACTCTGGGGCACAAGGGGACTCCCCCTTATTTCTTTACCACACATACAGTAAATTAGGTTCTTTCACCTCATTTTTTTCAAAAAGCTTCAATGAAGTTTTCCTTTTATTGCAACTCTAGTTCTCTTTTCTCTGTGTTAAGAGAAATCTCTACCCAGAATTTCTCTGCATTATATTTAGGTTATGGCCATAGACTCAATGTCTCCAATCCTGTAATATTACCCTGCAGTATCAGCAGTGTCTACTTAAATTCCTATCTGTAATATATCTGTGAGTGTTTCCCAGTACAGGTGCAATTAGAGAATGTTTACAGTAAAAAATGAAACACTTTTTGTTGAAAACACTAGAAATCTAGCTTACAAATAATGGTAGCAGTTTATAGCCTGTGTTTTTATCCAAGTTTCTGAAGATGCTATATTAAGCACCCCTTGTCTTGCCATTGCTTTCTCCAAGTCTCTTTATCTACTCTGGGATTAATTTATACTGTATGCAAGAATAGTAAGAGACTCCTTATAGAATTTTCTCAAGAAGCTTGACAAAAAGTGGTTTTGTTTGCTGTCCAATAACTGCACTTCATCTTCGAATAGCATATTGTTTTCCAACTTGCAAATGAAAAATACATGGTTGCCAAACACAATAAGACAAAAAGATAAAACCAGCAGCAATGCACTGGTTGCATTCCTCCTTTCATTTCCACAGTGGTTGTTGACAGGAATAGGCCAGGGTACGCTGAGAATAACAGTCCTTACTGATCATTGAGGAATTCAGTAACAAGGCTGGTGGGTATAATTTCAAAGCCTAATGAGGAAATTTTCAGCCAATTAAAAAATATCAGTAATTCTTTGTGAATCTGGCACATGTGCTGATTTCAAACTCTTTGTCACTAGAAACTGTATTTTAGTTTTTTCACATGTGATTATTTTTTCCAGTAGAGGTTTGATGTTCCTGTTTCAATTGCTATTAACCATGTTAGTAAAAGCACTTAAAATGGTGAAAAAGTCCTAGGACCAGAAGTTTTTTGAGACATATGACCAGGCAATGTGATGCGAACGTATGAAGATCCTATCTGTGACAAAGAAAAAAATCAGCACTGAAATTAATCTTGGACCCAGTTTCGAAAGAGAACCCTACATAAAAGAGACAGTATAGTAAAGCACTCTGCAATCTGTAATTCTCCTATGCCATGTGACCTCCTTAGTATCTACAACATTTCTTTTTACATATGACATCATTAGCATGCACAAAACCGGTTTTCTTCTCTGTTTTTTTTTCACAAAAACTGTTGTAAAAATGATTGTTAAGCAAAATTTACTTTACAGTAAAACTGTCTGCGGCCTCCTCTGCATTATTTAGCAGTGATTTATGGAGTGACAATTGTAAGGTAGTCCCATAAAAATGAAAAGACATTAGAGGAAATAAAGTTTTTCAAGAAGAAAATCTTACGGAGTGGTGTGTGACTCACATTATTAACACAACTATCTTGTAAGATGGTCTGTTAATAATAAACATAGCCAGATATTTCACACTGTGTTGGAATGTTGCTTCTTAGCCTCAGTCACGGAAAGAAAAATTATTAACAGACATGAAACTAACCTTTTTGGAAAAAGCCTTAAAAGGACATTGCAGCATAGATAAAATACAAAACCACAGACCTCACAAATTTTAAGTGTTGGAAAGCCTGGCCATTCAAGAGGAAGTTTCTACTTAAGCAAACAAATGTTGGAAAGCAAGGAAATAAATATAAAATCGATGGCATGCAGACAACATACATCTGCTGTCATAGTCCTTCCACAGCCAAAGAGAAGTTGAGACAGCTTGCCACCTCTTTTCAACACTGAATCTCTGATATTTTTAACGCATAGACTTCTTAATAAAGGGATTTTGATTTGTTTTCCAGTTAAATGTTGGATATTTACTGCCTTTCATTTTGATTCCAGAATAGATTAGGAAGATACTCCAAGGCAGCATAACACAAGCATATTTGTAGCAACTTCCCCAAAGCAGTAAGAAGGTCTAAGATTTTCTGTGCTTTAGAGGAGATGTGTAACTGAACAATAGGCAGAGGACATACATAATCAAAACAACAGGATGAATGGTAGTGCCTAATTCACACATTCGTATCATTATCACAAATACTAGATCTAGAGTCTGGAATTCTGACAAAACAGTTTGGAGTAATTCAGCAAATTCAGACTAGGGGAAAAAAAAGAAGCCATTAGGTAATTGCTGTGCTTTTCTCATACAATTTTAGAAATGACATTGTACAAAATGAGGATAATGAATAAACAGCACACTGTCTTTCTTAGCCTGCAAGATTGTGCAGCTTGCTAGATTGGGTTTATGATGCAAATTATACTTGAAAGCCTTTGTAATGAAGAACACTTGTTTATGTCATGTGTGTTTGATTTACTATTCAGCTATAGTCCCAAGTGGAAACTTGTGATTTGGGATTAGTCCATAACTAATGGCTTTGGATACCAGTTGAATAAATCGAGTTTCTCATTTTTGCAGAGCTAATTAAGTACTGAAGAGAGAATACTTTCTCCCAATTTCTCCATTAAAAATAAAAAGACTACAGTTCTTCTGCCTACATAGGACATGTTGCTGTCAGCCTAGTGTTGCAATAATTTAAATGGGTGCTAAGGATGGTGAGTACTGACAGCATGTTTTATTGTGTACAACGAACATCTCTAATATTTCTTTTCAAAGAAGAGGTGTAGATTGTGTATCTTACCACCAATAATATGAGATCCATATGGAGATTTAGAAAACCTAAAGTCCATATTACCAACCAGACAGGAAAGAAAAAAGATATTATAATTATAAACAAAGTAGAACAATATGAAAACCTTCCCTCTCCCCTCCACACACACACACATTCTGAACTGGAGTTTAATTTGAGATTTTATTGTCCCAGTCTGCTTCGAAGAACTCTGCACAATGCGTAGACTAAGAGTTTAAGCTAGTCTTTATTTTGACTTGTTTCCAAAAGATTCAGGTATTTTATTTATTCTTTCTACTTACACTGCATTAATTTCAGCCTTCTGACTACACATTTTTGTATAGCTGATTAATTTGGTATAGTTCTTCAGGAAATCATGTGAATCTGTGCTGCTGGCTGCTTGCTTTTTGAATGAATTTATTTATTCCATAGTAACAATTAACTATTAAGATAGAACAGAATATGAACAGATTTTTTTAATACTGAAGAAGCAAGAGATAGGGGAGACAAAGAAGATGGCAATCTGAAAAAATGAAATGTACAGAACTGTATACTATCATTAAACATTGTGATACAATCCTTCTCTCTACATCTTAGCTCTTGCCAGTCAACCTGATATTTAAAGAATGTGTTAAAAAAATGCTTATTATTCTATGAAGACTTAATTTAATGCTCTCAATGTGTACTTGTTCATGTTCTCTCCAATTTGCTTCATGTAGGACAGTTATTTTCTCACTATACTCTTAGAAAAAACTTCATACACAGAGTTGGAAATGCATGCTAAGTCAGGTCCATGTACCCTCTTCACATGTAAACTGAATCCCTTTGAATTCTACATAAAAGGTCCATTCTCCACTGAAGATGCAGATACAACATCCTTTTAATCCTAATGAGATATTATCTGTGTAAGAACACTTTCCAATAAGAAAATGGAAGACAGAAGCAAACAAGAAAAAATGCCCAGTTATACAGTGAAAGTGGAGAATGGTTTGGCATTTTTGAGGTGAGATATTTATTGAAATTCTTCTGAGGCTATAAACATGCAAATAAAACCTTATTTTTCTGCTTTGTTCATGGTAGTGACCTGAAGAGGCTAAAGACCCTCGATACACTGGGGGGCAAATACATTGCCATAATGAAATTCTTCCATACACTGAACCTGCTGCAGGAAAGACCCTTGAATGGCTACTTAAACAGTAAAAGATAAGAACTGAAAAGTACGTATAAAATCATCAAGGCAGGAGCTCACCAGTATCCTATACAAATGTCTGTCTTGAGATCTGCAATTGTCTTCCATGTCCATTAGTGCAAAGCAGAAAGCAATAAGTTGAATTGTTGCAAGAGAGATTATTGTCCAGGAGTAGAAGGAAAGGGCTAACTATACATAAAGTCAGGAAAGCCTTAGGATAGATTGCCTAATGCTTTGAGTTTTGTTTCTGTGCTTTCAGCTCAGGGAAATACTGAATTAAGCAGAGTGCCTGCTTTTTATTGAAACTTCTTATATGGAAACTTTCAAACTTTCTTCTTCATGTTCCACAAAGGACCTGGTGTTCACAGATGACTTTTAGGTGACTACTGCCAAAAAAATAGTTCATGTACTGAAGCAGTTTACTATACTATTAACATTAGTATTAGTTTTACTGCTTATAATACTGCTGCTACTACTGATAATACTACTATTTTTAGACTTTGTGTTACCATGCTAGAAACAGCCTACTAATATTCCTTCTTTTTTTTTCCAGCAGCCCTTAGAAGTTTAATTCAAAATGGAAGCAGGAAAACAAAAGGTAGACAAAGACCTATTGGTCAGACACTGCAGATTGACACCAAATCATGATGCATGTTTTCTGTTTCTGCCACACAAAGGAATAGCAGCAACCACAACAGCAATGCAGCAATATTTTGCTTCGTATACATTCCTCTAATTACAAAAACTCATTGTTAAAATATACTCAGTGAGGTATCACAAGATTTAGGGAATGACCTCTATTTCCAGGGCAGATTAGAGTCTCAGTACTAGAAATTTGTAAATTTGGGTTACAAGGCATTTTCATAGGGAAATGTTAATGAAATATATAATCTTTAATTACAGTGAAGTCGACCGGAAGTGAACATTCATCCATATTGCTTTGAAAACATGAATATTGCACTGGAAGAATAGATATTCTCTTTGTTTAGCAGGGTATTATTAACCACATTAAACACAGAAATCTCAATTTATTTTACAAATTATAGGATATGAAAACATCGGGAAGCTCAGCAAACAGGGCCTTTGAAGTCATAAGCAGGGGAAAGTTATAAAACTTCCATGGGAAAATGACCAACTATTTACTGTAGGGTATTGCTCAAACTTACACTACTTTTACAGGCCAGAAGGCAATGGTAATTTTTTTAAAGCTCTTGTTGCAGTAGTAGGACATGCTCTTGCTTTCATAACCTCTTTTCTCAGGTGGTTGCCATATGTTTGGCTTCAGTGCAAAGGTATGTTATTCCATGACTTACCTCTCTGGCACACAATTTGGCTGAGAATGTGGAGATTTCTTTGAGAATTAGAATGTTTAGCCATTCTGCAGAATAAATATAAACTGGCACAGCAGAGTCTAAACTGGGGATTACAGAAGAGGGCGGAAATAACCGAAGAAACAGTCCCGATCCAGATTCTGGCCACTTCTCAGGGGCTTTATACCAGCCTGGAAGTATAGAAGTAGCTATCAACATGCACTGAGGGACTGTCCCAAAATTCCTTTTCTAGAAGGGAATTTTTAGTTGTAAAGATATCTGTTAAAAATCTCATGTGAGTGATTTGCAAGTCCCAGTAGTGGCTAGCTCCAAACTTTCAGAACCAGCCTTGACTGAAAGAACCATGGATTGAAGAAGTCCATGAGTTGTCCTTTCCACTACTAGTAAGTTTTAGAGCCAAAATAGCAACCTGCCCTCCACCCATGGAATACCTTTTCTAAATTCATCTCACTGAAATCTTTCCTGAGGTCTAAAAATTTCAGTCAACTTGTTTACTCATTTAGCTCTTTTGGGACCTCTTTAGGACCACAAGCAAACAAGGCCAGAAAAACCCTGTGAGAGGCTGATTTTATGCTATCTACCGTCTGACCAGAAAGAATTATAGAAATCTAGAGCTGTTTGCAATCAAGAAGTTTGCATAGCAAGACAACTTACGATTGCTTTCCCTAAAACAGTTCATTTGTCAGCCTTTTTAAGTTTCACCCTCACTAGAACAGAAATTACCTCAATTCATACTGAGGACAATAATAAAGATGCTAGTGTAAAAATAAATGCCTAGTGCTGTATAGAAATACAGCACAGTTAAAAAGTCCTTTCTTTCAATGCATGAGCAGGTAGTGGCAGGGGTAATATTTTCTTCAGTAATATAAGCACAGTTGCCTACTTTTTTTTTCTAGCCCCGTATTTTTAACAGTCTTCTTGTTTCACTCACCACCGAGTAACTCGGAGGCAGTAAATGAAAACTGTGTAAAGTGTTCTGCTCTTTTCTTCTGCATTTCCTATCCATGCTACTGTTTAAATGAAATTATTTTTTATTGTCCCATTCAGAAGGAAGGAATCAGAAACCTAGATGCACAGTGATTAGTTGTAATACTTAAACAGAGTACCAGTCTCTTTTTGTACAGTCAGATTTTAACTCCCTCTCTGGATTTACGTCTCCATCCTTCAAATATGCTTAAGCAAGTAATTTCTCATACTCATTTAGATGCGTAGATTTATTGATTTGCAAAAAGCACTAGTGAGGATATGTTCTTGAGCAATTAAGTATTTGTGAAAGGAGTGCCATAGGCCCTAGTATAAAAAGGCTGAAAATAAAACCTTAGCATCAAAGCTGGTTATCAATACTTCTTTCTTCAAAAATATAGAAAGCAGACAGATAAACATATTATTATTATGACCTTGTTCAATAAAACAGGATTTTGCATCATGTTATCACTTTAGCTCACCAAAGAATCTAAAACTAGTTTAACTCATGCTGAAATACTTTTCCGAGTCAAGGCCTAGTGGATAATCCATAATTCACAGATATAGTGAAAGGTTAGGTCTTTGAGGTCAGCTTGATCTCTGGACTTTCAAATTTCACACAAAAAGTTTACTTATAAGACATAACAGTATGTCAAGTATTCAGAAGAGTACTTCTTCGCACAGTTTATAATAAATTAACTTCTCCATGTACTTTATTTACTAGAGATTCATATTCTCCTCATTAACCCTCTAATAATTTTTTTACTTCTGGTTTCAAATGCTGTGATACTTTTTGTAATAATAAATGTTGTCCAAAAGGGACTGCGAATATGTTGCTCACCAAAAGCATCTTTTGGGAGCTTCTATAACAATGAACTAAAGACCTTCTGGCTTCTCACACGAAAGTGAGGAGACTCTATCTTTAATATCTGTGCCTACTGTCCATTTTTCATGCAACATAGCAACTTGGCTAGCTTCATGAAAGATTTTTTTTCTATCATATACAGAAAAATCCAACTTGCTATGTGTATGGGTTTAGTGGCAGCCAATATATCAATTAAATAGGAAATTTAAGAGTGTATTATTTTGAAATACAGTGCAATACTGCTTTTAATATTCTTTCATCAACACCTTCCTCAAATGAAAAATTTTGAATAACTTAAATATTGTCCTAGATAAAATGTTAAGTTAGTGTCTCAGTCTTGTACACCCTCTGATTTTTTTACCAAATTTAGCTGTTTATGTATTTCATGTCCCATATTACCCAACTGACACAGCTGCACTGCTAAATTTGGCTTGGAAATAGAGATCTGCAAGTTGAATTTCACTTCAAGCTCTGCTGATGGATCTCTTCCATTCTCTCGTGGATATAAGTTGCTTATATTGTCCCTGCTATTAGGGTATCTGTCTGCCTTATAGTCTTCGTCTTATTTATCCTCACAGTCCTGCAGAGAGATTTTCTTGCACAGAGAAACGTAGCACAAAGGAATCGAACATTAGTCTAAGGTCACAATAGTGACCCTTCACTACCGTGGAGGGAAATAGCATTTAACTCTGCCCTTCTGTGTTACTGAAGACTACCATTATTATTATACTGTTTTAGCATTCTCTCTTTGCTTTCTGTATCCCATTCTTAAGTTAACTCCTGAAACTTTATGGTCTTTACTTTTCCTTTCTTCATCTCAATTACACACTCCATCTGGCAATCTGCCCTGCCCCTGAAACCAGAACTCTTCTTGCCTCAGTGTGCACTTGGCTTAATACTTTCCTATAACTAAAAGCACCTGCCATTCCTTTCCGTTGTTCTGGGTAGTAATTTTTTTAAGGTCTAAATACAGCTCTGGTTTGTTCCAAAGTGTTACTTGCTTTTCACAAGATACCATTTCACTTCAAGACAGGTTGTAAGAGGACCCTATTTAATAACGATCAGTAGCAAGAAGGCTGTTTCAGAAGAGCAGTTAGGTTATTCTTCACACATCAGGAGAAGAAAAGGTATAAAAGACTCCTTTCTTTCTAAAAATCTTAAACTCCAACCCATGTAATATGCAACAGTAATCTGGATGGCCATATACTCAAGGAGATTTAGAATGTTTCTAGCCATTTTGGAGATCAGTGTTGCAGTGGTGTCATGACCATCTGCATTGATGCAATGCAGGGGAAAGTGCACTAGCTTTGGGATGGCCAGGTGAAATGACAACCCACAGGAGGCAACAGCATGAACAAAGGCATCAACAAATCTGCAGAGGCTGATGATGAGAGGCAAGTTTCCAGTCCACATGTTAGGGAGTGTGGTTTAGTGAGTAGATGAATAGTTAAAACTGCAGCATTGAGGGGGAGATAACTTCTGGCTTAACCCAGATCTGCTGGAGCCAGAATAATTTCTCTGGCCATGCCCTAATTGAATGCACAGGGAAGAACAGCTATGAATGTCTGAACACTGAAATATAAAAATGCTCCTAGCATTTTGGAATTTCAGGCTTAATTGTGTTCTTATCAATGCGCAAACTATATTTAGCTAAAAGCTGATTTTTTAGGATCACAGTCTCCTTTCCTGTGATACCCCTGCGATATAAACTCTGAAGCTGTGTGTGCTCTGTGCTAGAATAGTTACTTATGCTCAGATAAGCCATTTTTATGAAATGTGGTTTGGAGAAAAAATGCCTATGGCAAGTTATAAAGGAACTCTCATGGTCAGAATTTATCTGAACTTGGGTAAAATTGCAATCACTACTGACTGGAATTTAAATAGAAGAAAAGACTGAATCAAGCAGAAGTTTAATAAATATTTCAGAAGTGTGGTCCTATACACTCATGTCTACTCAGGAAAATAAAATTTGTGTTCTTAATCAGGTATAGACATTCAAACTATATTACAGATAATATATTTTGGCAAGGTTTTCTAGAAAGGAAGATAAGGACCAAAAAGAGATTCTGGACTTCTAGATCATTATCTTAGATGGAAAACATTTTTTAGTTAAACAGCATTATAGGATTAGATGTTAAAGTATAGAACTGCCAGAAACATTGTTTATTTAAAGTGGTTTGTATTTCTTTCAATAATGATCATGGGATATTACTGTAGCAAACTCACTTCATAATTCTATGGTTCTAGACTTCAAAAATATCCTACAGCTATCTACAACTAATTAGTCCTCTGAGTTTATTGATTAAACTTATTTATATTGTGTAGGTCCACTGAGATTCAACCATCTCATCTGTGTGGCTGAAAAAGAGTTCAAGGAAGAACCAAAAAACCGTATCTTTTTAAACATTTGAAAGTGTAGTGTATAAACAAGTCATAAGCTTTTGAACAGAAATAATGGTCATCATTAAAACCTAGGCTACAGGTATTTATGCTACTATATAGACAATATAGACATAATTCTTACAAATCAGATATATAGGAAGGGCAATTAAAAACACAACAAAATTATTTTTTTCTTAGACTTTTACATATAGAATCATAGAATAGTTAGGGTTGGAAAGGACCTTAAGATCACCTAGTTCCAACCCCCCCGCCCATGGGCAGGGATGCCTCACCCTAAACCACATCACCCAAGGCTCTCTCCAACCTGGCCTTGAACACCACCAGGGATAGAACATTCACAACTTCCTTGGGCAACCCATTCCAGTGCCTCACCACCCTCACAGTAAAGAACTTCTTCCTTAGATCTAATCTAAACTTCCCCTGTGTAAGTTTAAAGCCATTATCCCTTCTACAGTCCCTAATAAAAAGTCCCTGCCCATCATCCTTATAGGCCCTCTTCAGATACTGGAAGGCTGCTATGAGGTCTCCACGCAGCCTTCTCTTCTCCAGGCTGAACAGCCCCAACTTTCTCAGCCTGTCTTCATATGGGAGGAGCTCCAGACACCTTATCATACCTCTGGACTTGCTCCAACAGCTCCATGTCCTTTTCATGTTGAGGACACCAGAACTGGACACAATACTCCAAGTGAGGTCTCGCGAAAGCAGAGTAGAGGGGCAGGATCACCTCCTTTGACCTGCTGGTCATGTTTCTTTTGATGCAGCCCAGGATATGGTTGGCTTTCTGGGCTGCAAGCACGCACTGCCAGAAAGTATATATATAGCAGTAGTGTTTGGACTTCCCTACTTTCGCAATGCTGAACACTTTTGCACAACTAGGAGCAGTAATTTGTTTGGGTAAGTGACTTCTTTCCTCACACTCATCAAAAGATTAAGAAAACAATAGTCAGATCAGTCATCAAAGTCTGGTGGACACGGACACTTATTTTATTTGTTCTTTCTACATGTAAGTTCTGAGTAATTTAAATACTAGCAAAAAAAGGAGATAGTCTGAAGGACTGAAGATAAGCAAGATAGGACGACTTGGGGTTTAAAAATGTCATGGTTTAAGCCCAGCCGGTAACTCAGAACCAGGCAGCTGCTCGATCACTCCCCCACTTCTTCCTCCACCAGCTCCCAGAAGGATGGGGAGGACAATTGGAGGAATGTAACTCCCATGGGTTGAGATAAGAGCAGTCCAGTAACTAAGGTATAACACAAAATCACTACGACTACCACTAATAATAATAATGATTAGGGAAATAACAAAGGGAGAGGATACAATTGCTCACCACCCACTGATCAATACTCAGCCCAACCGGAGCAGTGATCTAGTCCTTCCAGGTAACTCCCCCCAGTTTATATACTGGGCATGACATGCTGTGGTATGGAATACTCCTTTGGCCAGTTTGGATCAGGTGTCCTGTCTCTGCTTCCTCCCGGCTTCCCCTCCTTCCTGGCAGAGCATGAGCCTGAAAAAGTCCTTGGTCAGAGTAAACATTACTTAGCAACAACTAAAAACATTGGTGTCATCAGTTTCGTTCCCAGGCTGAAAGTCAAAACCACAGCACTGCACGAGCTACTAAGAAGGAGAAAAAATGACTGCTGTAGCTGAACCCAGGACAAGAAAGAAAAAGAAAATGGCAGGGCTGCTTCGGATCTTCTAACAGTTCTAGAATAAAAACCTAACAGTAGAATAGAATGCTAGCAAATTTTGCTATTTGCTCCTATGTATGGATTTTTTTCCCCTTAATGGCTATTTATACTCCTCTTATTAATTTATTCCTTTCCATTACTTTCCTACTCATCTTCTTCCAACAGTGTTTCTCTCTGTCTTTTGCTATTCTTGGGATTCCTAATTCCTCTGCCTTCTGCTTTCAAATCCTACTCCTAGTTTTCTCAAATTCTCCTTCCTTTTTCTTCCTTTTTATTTCTTTTAAGATTTTGAAAAATTGTGCCAATTGCATCTTCTCCCTTGTATTCATGGAGATGAGTTAAGGCCAGAGGCAGAGGTCTTACAAAAAATTATGAAAACTTGGTAAAAGGGTAGATGGTTTCCCCAGTGAAGTCCAATCATTGCCAGAGCAAATATAACTGACAGATGAAAAAACTGTAGAGACCATATATCCTTTTACATTTTGTGAGTGTCAGCTAAATCCATATGGTTATATGTTCTGAAGCCTATGAAGAGGACCTACATCTCCTTGTTGATATGTCCTCATCAGAGAAGTGTATATGTATTTATATCAACAAAACTAGACTTGACCATTAACAAAAGAATGTTTCTTCCTAACCTTTCTTTCTCTAATAGTATAGTTATACAGACATAAATTAATATGCTAAAGAAAACAGCCAAAATATTAAATATCCTTGGGTTTTGGTTTTGAGGGTTTTTTTCATAGTTGTGTTACTAGAAGAATTGCATGTAGTTGATATTTATCAAATATTTTATTTTATCACTTCAGAGAGGTTTCCATAAACTTTGTATCTCAAACTGAGCTTCCAAGCATAACTAAATCAAGCTAAAAAAATATTTAACCTAAGAAATGGAATGTATTGAGTTGAGTATTTCCGCAATATTGTTATTATGAACAAATTGTAACTAAATATGTGATTATACTTTATGTTCAAACAACTCTAAATTACAGACACTTTATCAATTCTCCAGTACAGTGCAACAAGATAAAAACAGTTTTTACACAGTCATCCTTTCTGGTTTTGCTGAACTAATATTTGCCTACATTTTTTATAATAGGACTGTGATAGGTAGATATGTACCTATGACTAAATATACATGGTAGTTTATATTATGCAAATACTGAAGAAACAAACAAATCTTATAAAAATGAATAAGGTGGCTATGAAGCAGGAAGTGAAGCAAACTGGAAGGAGAAAACACTAGTTATAACAAAGGAAAATAAATTGTCAATGAGCGTATACAAATTGTTATCTTTTTCCCAGATCTCCATTTAGAAAGTTGCTAATATAATAAAGATCCCAAAATTAAATGGAATATGTCTTGTTTAATGTGTATTTTTTATTTTCCACAGCCAATTTATATGTACAGAATTAAACAGATCAGACTGGATAGGTTTAGTTAGTCCAAGTACTGATTAAGAAACATTAGTTGCCAAAGGCACTAGGCACAGAGGAATCCTTCTAATGCATTTACATATAGTTTATATCCATTAACTGATTAGATGAAATATCATAAGACCCCAAGGTACCTGTCTTCAAGCAGAACTATCAATCAAGTGTATTTGCATACAGAATGTCATTTTTAAAGACAGACAAGCTGATGTCTGGTTGCTGCATAGTTGGGTAGAAGAAAAACAGGATAAAATAGAGGAACTGAGAGGAGCAGGGACTAAAAGATCCTGTGACAGGAGCACTCCCTGAAAAAGTTGTTACTAGCTCTTGAATCCAGCACATTCTAAACACAAAGAGCAGTCCTGGGAACCATCAGCAAACTGATTTCATAACAGCCTGAATTACATAGATGTAGTCCTGATTCCAGCTGTAGGCTCCAATCTCTTCTCTTGAACCCAGCTCACTGCACCCGGATGGGAGCCTGTTCAACATGCCGAGAACTGCCCAGAACAAGGTTTTCCAGCATACCTCCTGGATGGAAAAAAGAATTTATTTTTTTTTACCTCTCCCATCTGTGGTTAATACTTTCCAGATTCACCTGTTAAGTCCTGCTGATTTTATGCTCCAGTCACTCTGGTGGAGACCTTCACAATGATTTCAACATGTAATTAATTTGTCTGATAGTCTTTCAGCAGACATGAAAAGATAACATATTCAATATATCTAACACAGATGCATGGTTAAGAGCAGCCATCCTTGCCATGCCTATGAAATTGACTGAAGTGCACCATAATACCTTTATTGTACCTGCTAATTTACTGGCCGATCAACACAAATGTTGAAAGGAGATCAGCTGATCATGTTTCTGAGAAAAGATGAGGTTTACAAATCACTTGGGATTACAGCAACCAACCTCAGAGCAGTACAGCTCACTGGAAGACAACAGGGCACTGGTTAGTTGGCACTAGTCAGTAAATACTGAAGAAGTATTTCATTCACATTTCCTCAGAACCAATTTATAACACTACCTTAATGATATCTGCAAAATTTTTGAGAGAGGTTTATACTTTTTTTTTTTTTAAAATTTGTAAATATTTGCACATAAAGCAATGTGTCCAGAAAGATTCATGACTGCAAATGTGCAGGAAGTTTCAGGCTAAAACTGTTCAAATTTGTCTGTTTAGAAGCAAAAGTTATAAAGTATGTAAAAGAAAAAAAAAGGTGCTCAATTTTAGCAGATTGTGAAAGATGATCAAATACACAATTTAGAAAAGCAACTTATGAACAACAAACACAATTAAATTTCTGCTGAGCTGATAAATAAAAGGAGAAGAGAAGTGGGCGGTAGAAATCCAGATGTTAAATATCAACAGAACACGTAAGTGGGGAAGGGTCTTCATTTCTATCCAGCTGTCACATCTGACAAGCCAGATTCTCATTTTTTGAACAATTTTTTTGAAGTTCAGCTCCAAACAGATACTTTGTGGAGAAGTAAATTGGTCTTTTGGAGTTAAAGGTTTCCAGCACCTATGGGCCATAAGCAAACTGGGCCATGTTATTTAGTGGCTGAACTCAGGAAATGAGCAGTTTAAAATACCATGTTAAGACTCATCAAGATCTTAAAAATATTTCTCACACTGGTGCTGACATTTCAAGTACATAAATTCCACTGCTACTGAAGTCCAAATGTCATGCCAGTAAACTTGCAGCTTTCCATCAGCTAATATTTCTTAGGTACCTAATTCTCTTCCTACACAGTGTATGGAACAAGAATCCCACTCCCAGTTGTCCTGCTGGAGAAAAAGACAAGTGAAGGCAAGAAATGGATAAACCAAATCCCAATACTGCTTTATTTTCTACCTAAGGGTTTAAGGTTACTGCTTTTCTATTCATAAGTCTGAAGATTTGTCTAAAGGATTTTTGAGTTTGCTTTGTAATAATTAGGGTATTTATTTTAACTCTATGTAATCTTACAGCTTTTGTGAATAATTCTCACCACTGCAAACTTCAGGTCAACTTAGATTTGACTGTCTACATTTCTAGAAGTTGTTTCATTCTCCATATACTATAAACACACACTCACGGATTTACTTTTCTACCCCTTTAAAAGGTTCATTTTTATGTTTGTTTTTGACAGAAGCAATCCATTTTTAAGCATCAAATCTCAGCTTGATAATAGTGCATAAAGTAAACTCACATGAATTGACCTACAGACATTAATTAAGCACAGATTATTTTAGTAAATATAAAAAATCCCTTTAGGTTAGCTTGTCGTAAGTGAAACAGTTCAACATACACCTACCTGAACAAGGGCATGTGAGAGATGCATTCAGGATTACAGACCTCTTCTTTCCATTTCCTTTGCCTCTCTCCCTTAGCTGACAGCTCTTGCAGGATATGCTAATGTTGTCACCGTTACGTAGCTCCTGACTGCCTTCAGGGAACTAAAAACATCACCTGGAGTGAAAGATTTCTCTCTGAAAGACCATTTGAGAGGTCACCTGAGAGTAACAAACAGAACTCCACTATGTTTTCTGACTTGGAGTATTTGCAAGCTTATGAAAGAACCACGGAGATGTACAGCAGGGTATAGCTGAGCCATAGCATTTCCATTAGAAAACATAAGGGAGTCTAGGGAGTTAAAATTCAAGGACTGAATAGAAGTTGGTCAAAGCTGTGAGAGAGGGGCCAGGAAAGCAAAAGGCATCTGGAGGTGGGCCGGCTTCCAAGGGCAAAGCAGTAGTGATTGATGATTAACAAGAAGACTAATATAATATCTTCGTATTTGTGTGAGGATTTTTCTACAGGGTGTTAATTCTTTATTGTGCGTGGAGTCTACATGTTAAAAAAAGCCTAGGAAGCATTAGGTCATTATTCATTACACATTGGGCGCTTTTCCAGGTTGTTACTGGTTGATGATTCTTCAGCATTCTCCCAAACACCAGATGTACCCCTAAAAGGCAAGATGTCAGTAACATTGACAAAATGCCCCGTACAGAAGTTGTCAGCATTTCATTGCTGGGTATCAGGGATCCCTCCTGCAGTGTAATGCATTGGTGCCTGGGAGCCAGTTACCTGCCCTCTCGTTTAGCACAGGGGCACTCACTAGCAGTGTTGATGCTAGACAGCAATGAACATGGCAGGGGACTGCCTGGGGATACATGCCATTGACAAGGTGCCCTTCCTCACCAATAGTTTGCAACCACTGGGTGATCCAATGAATGTGGTAGGGGCAACCTCTGACTTCAGATTGCCTAGAGATATTCTTCTTGTTCCTGTTTTAGAACATCACAAGTATGATATCTCAAGACATTGCCTTGAACATGCTGTACTTTCTTCTTATAAATGCTTCTTCTAAAAACATTAATCGAAGTATCTCTCAGTAGTGATTAATGAGAAGGCTCCTTCACGGTAACTCAAGGTGTTCGATTCATTTTGTAAGCATAACATTTCCTAATATCTTCATTTGACTTTAACAAAGGTGTATTTCCAATAAGGATTGTATTGCAAGCAAAAAGGCCTTTCCAATCAAATATAAATTTGGAGACCAGAATGAGGTGAATAGAACGGTATTCATAACATGGTGCCATTGCAATGGTTTTGTAAACACTCTCCTAGCATTACAATGCTGTCAGCTCAATGGATTTATAGCATACTGGAATATGAGACACCAGAACAAACACTTAAGGCATTCAGATAAGTTTCAAATGATTCACATTTTACAGTGTTTAATATGCTCTGCCAAATTCTTTTCCATGTTACCTGTACTCTCCTATTTTAGATTCAGCTCAGAAAGGCCTTCTGTGTGTTCTTTATATCCTCTTCTGTTTCAAAACAGACATAGGCTAAAGCATTCACTGAATTGCATCCAGTATTTTATGCAAGAGTAATAGTTCTGCCTTGTGGTTACTCAACCCTTCCAAGGAGGAGTTTTCAGTTTTAAGGCTTTTTTTTTTTCTTTTCCCTTTTCTTTTTCTTTTTCTTTTCCTTTTTCTTTTTCTTTTTCTTTTTCTTTTTAATCTGGGAGAATGAAAACAAACACACAAAAATATTCCACTTTTTCTTTTTCTTTTTCTTTTTCTTTTTCTTTTTCTTTTTCTTTTTAATCTGGGAGAATGAAAACAAACACACAAAAATATTCCATGTTTGCAAGCTTGGCTCTGGCTAACTTAATGTGTGGCCTTCCACATAGCACTTTGCATAAAAGTTACTGATGGCTTTTCTAAAGTCAGGAAGAAGGGCTGGCCCTGCAGGACTGTTGTTTTAGTGGAAGCCTCTCAGCAGAGCACCTTTCCCAGGAAAACAAACACTTAAGTAAATCGCTGTCTTTTACAGAATGAACTTTATACCCAAAACTCAAGTGGATTTGAAATTTGCTTGAAGCAAATATAATTCAAAACTTGAAGGTATAATTAAATGGCTTTGGTTGGGATGAAAGTGCTTTCATGGTAATTCTACTATTAATGAATTTTACTAACGCCTGAAGATTTTCATAACAGAGCTGGGTCAGCTGATTTAGTTGGGATAATTTCTTTTCACTTATTTTCTTATCTGTTTTGTCAGGTGGAAGAAACTGTGTAGAAAACCTTATATGTTTATTATTTCAAGAAAATTATTGACATTCTGAACACTTTCTAAATTTAATAGATGTCTCCACAATTGGCATTCATTCACAATGTCTTTTGAGGGTACTGCATTCACAACAGCACAAAACTGAAAACAACTCTTGCTGGTATGGAATCATAACACATGATGTAATGACATTCAGAAAATACTCATTAGGAAAGGAAATGGCAGAAGAGATGTATTATGCTGTATCTTGTTTTTCATGGTTATATTTAGTCTTTTACCAAACATTGTATTTGAAGGTGGGTAGGAAATAAAAAAAAGGTTACAAAGCAACCAATTTCCATGATGGAATTGTTCAAACACTAATAGATCACTGATAAATGTGGTATAAACCAAACATGATCAGGTGACATAGCTGGATTGAGGATGTATAGTAGATCAATGGTAGAAGTAAAAACAGGACCCAGTACAAAATGGGGTGCCTGGCAGTTTCACAGTTGCCTTCTATTTCCTGGAATTTCATTTTAATAATCTAACATAGAAATTCAATTTGGATGACTTAATGTCCTTCTAGTCTTCAGCAAGTGATAGTCAGAAACCTTAAGATTTCTGCCTTTGAGTGCCAGCTGTCTTTTAGAGGGTATCCTGGAATGAGAATTTCATCCATAATGAGAGTTTCTGAGCCCTGTTATTTTTAGAGAGCGTTACACCACCTCCATGAACAGTGGTTATACTCAAATAGAAAGCCTCCTGCCTGCTCTGCATCTCAGGGAAACCACGTCTTATTCTAAGAAAATTTAATTCTATTATCTCTCTTTTCTGTCAGGAAGATAGCTTCCTGAACCTCTTAAGCTTAACAGATAAAATACAGTGGTGTAACCAGAAAGGTTTGCCAATGATGTTCTGGTAATTTGTACATTGGTTTATCAGGAAGGTTGCATCTTGTACTGCCTTTGAGACAAATAAACTGTAAAGATGAAGGTTTTGATTGTTTTTTTTTTTCTCCCTTCTAAAAGGACAGCATTAAGAAAGGATAATGTAAATTAGTTTCATAAAATTAATGCATATTTTTACACATTTGTAGATTTATACTCCAATTCTTTTGTTTAACCACTGAAACTAATTTCCTTATTTTAAAGATAGGTAAACTGGGAGTTTAATTTCAATCTGGGAATGAGTTTTCCAGCCTTCCATGACAATTTCTGGAGATTTTGGAAAAAATACTCTCTTCTAACTTCTACCATCCTAAACTATGAAAAATCACATATATAACATCACTTTGTAACATCTTATTGTCTTTAATGACTGTGACAAAATTAAGTTATGCTGCTTTTCTGAATACAAATGAGTATATGTGTGTGTACATGTATGAACATCTGTGTGTGTACACATTGGACACTGGCTGTATCTAATTGTTATCAGACAAATGGAAACTGCACTTGTAAAGCAGGTGCAGTTTCACTTATGTATGTGATACCGTACTTTTCCCATAATAAGGGGAGATACCTTGACATATTTCCATCTTAAGCAGTGGCAGCTCCATGGCTTTTTTAGCTGCTGCGGATCTCAACAGAAAATTTTGGAGCAGAGGTATGTGACTCTGTGTGTGTTTATAACACAAAGGAAGTTTAAGAAAACAGTAGTGTAAAAATCAAGGACAGTATATGCTATTAATTATCAAGAAAAATACCAAGAAAATACTGACAACATAAAGCATTTCATCATTATGTGCCAGTACTTTCTGTTCAGAGCTGAACTGTGGATGAAGGTATTGTTTGTCCACCCATTGCTGGTATGGCTATGAAGGACACTAAAAGTAAGAAGTATGGATTAATGTTGTAATTCATAATTATCATTCTGTTATCTGGCATGATAGAATTTCAATTATATAATGCTGTACTTCTCCAAGTAAACTGGTTACTGCTGGCTGCACAGCGAGCTTTTGTTTGCTTTTCTGGAAGAATTGGGATTTCTGAAATCAATATTTTGAGCGAATAGTCTCTAATCTTAACAATAGGTTCTTTAATCTCAGAACATATTTAGTGAAATACCATGCACAGACTGTTTCAAGCAGGATATCAGGTCAATTTAGAAGTGAAGGTGCTGAGCCAATTGCTTAGAGAAGGCTAAATTCAAGCCACTGCTACGTGACCTTAGATAAGTCACCAGTCCTCCGGGTCCCGTTTCCTCATCTCATGAAATAGGAATAAGTGGTTTTATTCTGCCTTACAGGGAAATTTGGTAGCAAAATACATAAGGAATGGTTGAGGGAGCTATAATAATAGGGGACAAGTAAGTACATAATGCTTCAGTAGGGAAATGGAAGTGTTAGCACCAAGTACTGTGCTAAAGTAATGATTGTTTGGAGTTAATGTACCTACTTCATGTCTTTTTCAGTGGAAGAAGAACTGAGTAATGTTATAGTGACAAAGTTCTGTTTTAAATTCTATGTGCCCAAGGCTTAAATTGTGAAATTACTGTAGCCACATCTGTAGTGCATTTAACCTGAAAAAAGTCACTGAATATCTGCTGTTCTGAAATAATGTTGAAGAATTTACATGGATGTAAAAGGATTTACACAATGCCATTGATGACCAGCTTTTAATACTCACTTTTCATTTCACAAATGTTCATATACTGTTACTTTTGGTTTGTTTGAACTAGATTAGATAGAACTGAAAAATGGTTAAACGTGTGTACATTAGTCACAAAGCTTATGTATATGTGCTTTGTTATTTGCTTCACCTTTTTTTCACCTCTTCCCAACTTTTTAGATTTTAAATATCTTGCTGAAGAACAGGACTTTGCCAATTTTAATGAGGCGAGTATCTGATTATTTTCTCTTTTGCTCAGCTCTCTAAATCTCCCTGAATCTTTTTAAGCACTCTGTTGAGGACAACATCCTGGGTGCAGAAGCACATGCCCTTCTGGTTCCTGTTACACAAGGCTCTCAAGTAAGGGTAAGTCATTTAAAAGCAGCAGCCATATAGGACATTAAAAGAACTCCATAAATCTAAATGAACAAAAAAAACCCGACATCATGAGTATTCACAGATTTTCTTTAAGGACAAAACAAGCCATAGGCTGTTCTCTGTCCCTGTTTGTGTGCTACATTCCAAATTGCATTTACTAAGGATATGTTGATGGGAATGCAAATTTTATGGACAGAAAACATTGCAGCACCTGAATGGTCTAAATAATATATATCCAGAGAGCGAAGTGTGACCAGGAACTTTCCCTCCAGAACTTTTTTCTCAATGTGTAATATAATGATGGCATTGCATTAAAAGTGCCCTTACCTACATATTAAGTCAAAATTGTCGCTGTTCATGTTGTTATAGAAGATACCAAAACTGCAATGAAGAGAGACAATTAGGAAAGCAGGATACTGACATATTCTTTTTTCTAATACAGATTGTATTCATGCTAGCATGTTTCAAAGCAAATATATTTTAATTCTTAAGGGCATCAGTCAATTTTTCAAACAAAAGTTTTTATTGAGAAGAGTAAGTCATAAAGAGCAATATTTTCATTGAAAATTAATTTTGCTTTAAAAAATGAAAAAAAACCATTGAAAATGGCAAAGAACTTTTCTGTATTTCTTTAAGAGTCTTCTCCTTTTACTGAAAACATAGAAAAAAAAACAACTAATGAAGTAAGAATTTAATTTTTTACTGCATTTTTAACTTTTTTGTATCGAAGAAAGTAAGCAAATAAGAATGTGGGAAGTGTTCCTCACTATCATAAATTTGTGGCTAAACAGACTATGCTACCAGCCATAGAAAACTGTATACATGTACATAACCAGAAGTGCAAGAGATTAAGAAAATTTTCATGTAACAAAACCTTATAACAAGCTTATAGAATTGCATTCCGAAAGAGTGGGCTTATTACTCTCAAATGTTGAAAGAAGATGAGGAAGGAAACAATTTAACTTGATATTACAGTACCTTCCTCCCCTCTGTGACAAGATGGATGGGATGACCTAATACGCCTTTTGCATCTCTCAATTCAATTACACTGACATGAACTGTCCCCCTGAGGTAGATGACTGTCTTCTCGTAGCCATTTTACTTTCCAAATAGTTTCTCCTATACACCCTGGAAAGGTTTTAAAGCCTCTGAAGAGAAGACATCAGGACTGCAAATTCAAGAAACTTGTTTTCTGGGCAGCAGCCAGATTTGATTCCTGGTAATTTTTCAGCCACTCTGGCTCTTGAGAATTGTTTTCACCAAATCAACTTGTGCTGCTAACAGCTTTCTGTTCTGTACCATAGTCAGCATGTTGTCTAAACAGACTATTATCCCAAGCTCTTGCTCACAGAAGGCTGCTACCATGGAGCTGACAAGAGGCCAAATGGTAGGCTGGAGAACTGCCAAAGTTCTCCTTCCCAGCAAAGGCTGGAGGCACCTTTGACATTTTTTCACCAGCAGGATAGTAAGACATCCTTCAGGTCTAATTTCACCATGCAATTGCCCCACGTTGAGGTGTCTCTTAGGAGATGGAGCCCATCATCTTACAATGCATGTATAGTACTCCAGCATTCAGTCTTTTCAGATTTATCAGAGATTAATAATCCTTCCTCTGTCCTTTTGGGCATCAGGAAAAAAATGCTTGCAAATGCTGTTTGAGGTGAGATAGTTTTTACTGCTACTTGCTTTCTCATAAGGGAAATCACTATTTCCTTGTACAAAATACTTGTTTGAACTATGGGAAAGGATCTGGAAAGTGAGAAAGTATCTGCCAAATCTCTCAAAATTGAAATTGTGAACTTTACATTTTACCAAGGTCTTTGTTTCTGTGTAGTCAGCTATTGAAACATCATTCATCTTTCTCCTTGGTCACCCATATTCTGGATGTCATGAAAAGAAACGTGAAAAGAAGTGTGGTTCTCTCTCTTTTCTCTGCTCTCCATGAGACCCCACCTAGAGTACTGTATTCAGCTCTGCGATGTGGACCTGCTCAAGCAAGTCCAGAGGAGGCCTACAAAGATGATCAGAGGGCTGGAGCACCTCTCTTGTGACGACAAGCTGAAGGAGTTCAGGCTGTTCAGCCTGGAGAAGAGAAGACTCTGGGGAGACCTTAGAGCAGCATAACAGTACCTAAAAGGGGGCCTACAAGAAATCTGGAGAGGGACTTTTTAAAAGGGCAGGTAGTGAAAGGACAAGTGGTAATGTCTTTAAATGGAAAGAGGGTAGATTAAGATTAGATATTAGGAAGACATTCTTCACTGTGAGGGTGGTGAGACACTAGAACAGGTTTCGCAGAGAAGCTGTGGCTGTTCCATCCCTGAAAGTGTTCAAGGCCAGGTTGGACAGGGCTTTGAGCAACCTGGTCTAGTAGAAGGTGTCCCTACCCATGGCAGGGGGTTGGAACTCGATGATCTTTAAGGTCCCTTCCAACACAAACCATTTGATAAGTCTATGATTCTATGGTCTGGGGGCAGGCCATCCAGGTTTCCTGAGAATTTCATACTTTAAAGAGAGAAATTGAATAAACTATCCAGAAAGGTTAGTGCTGCATTGGTCAGGACATTGAATCATGAGCCTCTGATTTTGATACAGAGCAGAATGCTTGTCCTAGTGGAAGGAAGGAGTAATCCACTTCCTGGGTGAGTCTTGCATTATACAGTTTGATGAAAAACTGTCTGTAGGTTTTACACTTTACTGAAGCTGAAGGGTCAGATAGAAAAATAGAGTTTTGGAAAACTGATGTTCTGTCCCATTAAAAAAAATTATGTTTAAAAAAAAGAGTCCAAAATCAGGACAAAATGCTTATATACAATATTCTCTGTGTGATTGTTCAAGTAACCAAATTGTTTGGGGTCAGTTTGACTGTTTCTTATAGGGTTTGTGCGTATTTGATTTTTATTGTAAAAGAAAGTAGGTAGTTAAATATATATTTGGATAGGAAATTCGAAGTCAGTTCCAAAACCAGCTCTGGGATTTGATTCATAGAAAGTACTAATTAGGGATCTTTCCGATGTGACATGGTCTTCACAAAGAGTTTTGATCAATTTTGTTATGAAGTGATTTGGTAGACCCCATATTACACTGTTAGTTACATTTCCTTTAATATTTACTACAATGCCTTTTTATAGATCAGGGTTTTAGGAGTGCCACTGTTCTCATTCCAAGACTTTTTGCCTATTGTGTGTCAGATGAAGCTCATGGCGAGGTACAAATCCATTGCCTGCTCTTTTTTTCCAGACAAGCTGAACTGCACTATTAATCTTACGTTACTGGGTGTTTGAGAAAGCCAATACTTTGCAACTGAACCATGCTGATGTTAGTATCTGTTCATTCCCTTACTTCCTACAGTTGAGATGTAGAAATACTTTCATATATGTTATCTGCCCAGCTTTTAATTCCATGTAGCAGATGACACCGAAAAACATTTCCCCTCTCTTATTCACAGAAAAAGAAGTGTAGGACTACCATTTCAACAGCAACTTTTTGAGCCTTTTTTTCCCCTTTTGTGCAAAGTGATTCAGTCATACTTTGCATAAAGAGCAGAAATTAAAAAAAAAGAATATTTTTGATTATTTAATTGACATGTAGAGTAAGGATAGACACATTCCCATGCTAAGTATTTATATTCACAGCTTAACAGTGTCTGAAATTGCAAATCCAATTTTTTGTAAATCAGGACTGAAGACATCCTGAATTACACATGACTGACTAAAGGTAGTGTATAATAAATGAAGATTATTTTTATTTCTGCTTTCAAGTCCCGTTGTTTTCTCTCATCCCAGTTCACTTTATGACTCCTCTGTGATCGTTGCTTGACTAGTAGAATGTTTTATATTTTATATCTGTCTGGTACATCTGGGTTCTCAGAATTTTTCTTCTTTTTTTTTCCCAGATCTGGAAAAAAGATGATCGTGTTGGAATTGCTCCATGACTCCCTTCTCTGATCCATTGTTTGAACTATCATTTTTAACAGACAGTTTCTATTCAATTAATGCACTGCGTCAGCCATCCTGAAATCTGATTTTTTTTGACATGACCTTCATTCTTATGCATTTCACAACAAAGAAGTCAGAATAATATAGAAAGTTTACCTAACAGAATCGATTATCTCAGAGGTCTGCCTTCTCAAACACAGCTGCAGTTCCCAGTCCTGTCTGAAGCATAGTTTGACAACAGCAAGGAAGACCATGAATTTATAGTGCCTGGTTACCACATGTGCAGAGATTTTGATCTCAAAGGAAGTTCTGCTGTTAACATGGAGGAAATTTCCATGTCCTCTGTATGATTTTACATTCTATTGATGAGACCAACCTTGTCTAGCTTGCAAATGAAGTCTATGTTCATAAATATAAAATAACATGTGGCTTCTATTTTTATTTTTTTTTTAAGTTTTCTTTTTATTGCCTATGCGTTTCATGGGCCTTCCAAAGGTTATACTTATTGCATATAAAAAGTTGTTTCTTCTGCAATTGTCCTTCTTGGGAAAAAATCTAATTTGCAGTAATCGAAGTTTTGCAGGAGGTTTATTCCTCCTGCATAAGGTCAGTCTCCTTTACCCATGGGCTGCTTATCTGTATGGGAACTAAACTAATCTTACTGTGTAGACTTACCAGAACAGCCTCTACCTGTACCAGATGGATCCCATGAGGGCTTGTTATCTCCAGTACAAAACCAGAAGACATAGATAAGCTCCTCCCCGGGTCAGCTTAATTTTGGAAACAGGTCAGGTATTGCTGCTGCCCATCTCTCTATCTGGTTGTAGTGAGGTTTGTAGAGTGGCCTCCTATTACATACAGCACTGGCTCTATGCAAGCCGTTATTCTCTCCTTGCTGTGATCCAATGCCCCTGGCTCACATTCACAGACAGAACATGTGCCTGATCCCCATGGTGATCCTTCTGCCCAGTAGAATCTTCTGGATCCAGTTGCAGACACTTCTGCTCCAGTTCACATCCAGTGTGTTCATGCTTGTCTTTCTGGAATGGATCATCCTCATTGACTATCTACAGTTCTTAAGTTTGAGTCTCTAACTCAGCTAATGGTTTTGCTTCCTTGAGAGGGCAATGGCATTCTCTTGCTTTCTCTACTATGACCGTATTAGAAACCTAGACTTTTTCTTAAAGCTCCTATATTAGATGTGTGAGATTAGAAAAAGTGAATAACAAATGTACAAACAATTTCTGGTTTTCAGCAAAAATTTAAGAATATATGTTAAATGCTTACCTTTCAATTAATAAATATCATACTTTAATAAGGCTTTTGTTTTATAAACTTGATGTGAAATTTATCTCAAAGAAGTTTTACTCTTCACTACATTTTGTGGCTGATGGTCCAGAAAATATCACAGATTACCTGAGACAGCTAAAATATAAAATATAACTTCTGCTCTTACTCTCTATTATTTTTTGTCATCCTTAAAATGAGAGTCCCATTTCTGAAAACATTTCATCAAAGTAACTTGGCATATACTTTATTTATTCATTTTAGTAAGCAAGCAATATAAAACTTAAAACAAGATTACAGTTTAGAATATTATCTTAAAAGCTGAAGTGTAAAATGCTTTCTCCCACTGGAGATTCATTACTGGCAAATCAGTACAGTTTATGACAGCCAAACTTTCTGAATAGTGTTAAAAAGAAGCCACAAAGAGAATCTGAATTTGTGAATCCAACTATAGAATTCACTTCAGGTCCTTTAAAAATCTCTTGCCTGTGCTCTTTTTATTAGGCTATTATTATACTAATAATTTCCACAACTGTGGTCCTGTAGCACATGTCAGTTTAGGAATAGAAACTCTAGAAGAAAAACAGAAGTGAGGGGAAAAGGGGAAAGAGAGACAGTGTCAAGGAGAAACGGAAATATAGGGAAGGAAGTTCTTTTGAATTTTTATGTACATTATAACAATGAGAGAGCTCTAGAAAGGATCAGGTGCCTTGCAGACAAAAGATAGATATAGCTATTGCCCTGAGGAGCTTAAACATAAAGGGATAAGACTGAAGACGATGTTTTGAAACACAATAGCCTAAAGGTGTGGGAATGGTAAAAGATGTGTCACTGAGTTCAATAGCAGAGGGCAGCTGAGGTGCATATATACCAAATTCACATGTATTTGAGGTTCAAAGTATTGCTATGCTCTGCAAAAGCCTTTTTCACCTCAGAACTGCAGGAAGAGCAAAGAGATGGGAAGAGCAGAGACTGTAGAGAAAGGAATATTACTGAAATCTCCAAGACAAAAAGTAGCAAACGTTCTCCACTGGCATTTCTTTTTTAATCTGCAATTGCTTTTATCTTAAAAACAATCAAGCTGGGGATGTGAAATGTACCCTGCTTTGTTGGTGTAAATGTAGACAACAGCTGATTCACTTTTCATTCCCAAATTAATTTTCATTCTAAGTGAATGATCAGTCTCCTCTCAAACCGAATCTAATTTAAAATGCTATCAGAAATCATTATTTGCTAAATTAAACTAATATGCATGTTTGGGTTTTGTTGGTACTCTCACTGCAACATTTTATGAGCACAGAATAGGATACATATGCACCTCTATCAATTTCCTGATCAGTAAGAAGCTGCTGAAGACATTATTTCTTAGTATTTCCATTTTTCACAAAAATAACTGCAGTTTTCACAATAAAACCTTCACACCAAAACCTGGGTAGTTTGTTGGGTTTCTTTCTGAAAAATCTATGACTTTCTAGCACTCGCATAGTGAAGATATGGACCTACCCGATATCTTAAAAGAAAGCTTGCACAGCAAACCATCACCCAGGGCTTTCAGATTTTATATAAAACAATTATTTCACAAAGAGGTTTCATGACGTATCTGCAAATGTTTATATAACTTCTTTATTTTTTCAGATACAATTGAGGATGTTGTTTTTATTCATCCACCTTGTTTTTTCCTGTAATCTCATATATTGTTGTCCTTGATAACATCTTGTGGTACTGGTTGCACAGGTAATTTAAATGTTATATAAAGTCCTCTTTTATCAGATTCATGTTTGCTCTCTTTCAGTTAGTTTATGTCAGTTTACATTTATGTTGTCTTCCAGTTCTATTGAATGTCCCCATTGTTCTTCTGCAGGAAAGGTCTAGAAAGCATCTGACTGAATCCCTCCCTAATAATTCTCTGTATTTAATACCTCTGTATTAATACACTACAAAGCTTGAATGACAGACTACAGAATACTGTCAACTGTCATGAAATTCATGTATGTGATCTTCCAAATTATCTACTTCTTATATTCCAATAGGCATCTGGAAAAATCAAAAACAAACAAAAAACCAAACACAAAACCAAAAACAACAACCCAAAATTCAGCATTATTCACAACTGCCAAGTAACACTTTTTTCCTTAGTAATGACCAATACTTGCTTTTTCTGCATTTTCCAACTGAAAGCACCTTTAAACTGAAGATCTTTGAAACCTATGGGAATTACAGTTGAGTAAAGTGAATGTACAAATGTATCAAGTTCTTTCTGCTTAAACCCTGTTTATTACAGGTACTTAATTACCCTATAAATTAAGGAATTTGAGGGCTCATTCTTGAAATTTGTTATACTATTGTGTGTTGAAAACTGTGAGACTAAGTATGTGTATAAGGACAACTAATTAAGAAATTGATTGCTGTGTATGTACTTGTGGTGTAGAAAAAAAAAGAGCTTAAGGAAAGCTAAATCCTAACTTATGTGACTACTGCTAATTGTGTCAGAGTTTTGAGCTAACCCAACATTAAATAATTTACATTCTATGATTCCTCAAAGAATAGTATAAAGAAATTTTTTTAAGATAATTGGCAATGATTTCTCAGAGATTTTCCATAATACCAGCATTTTTTCTTCAGTGTTTGTAAAGCGAATTCCATGATATGCTTCCCAGTGCTAGACAGGCCATACAATGAAAAAGTTGGTATGAATGATGTACACTACACTGAAGGGAGGTTAATTTTTATATTCTTCATAACAGACAGTACTAGTATGTGTTACAAGATGTTCTTGGTAATAATTTAATGAGTAAGCAAAGCCAGTAGTTGGCAACAATTTTGCACTTCTATAATCTCTGTGCACCATTGTTTAGGCCATTAGCTTACCTTTCTCAAAATCAGCCATGTTGAGAGGGTTTAAATTGGTGAAGAACTTTAGCTTTGTTGCACTGTTAGTTAGTATTGCCTGAGGTTTAAAAGAAAATTTAGAAGAAAAATATATAAAATTAGGCAAAATAGCAGAAACATAATAGGTACAATCAAGATACCGTGGCAAAACCAGGGTAAACATACTGACTTATATTAACATACACATATTTAAATGGATTGTCTAGTGAAAGAAAGCACAGAATCAATGGATAGCAGCTGGGGTTTTTTTGATCAATAGACAATCAGTTATGAGATACAATGACTACAATAAGAAATACAAATTTCCATTTAATAACAAATAAGGCCTTTATTCTAAAAGGTACTAAAACATAGGAAGGCACAATGTTTAATTTGTGATTTTTCTTCAAGACAGAGCACATTCTAAGCAGGATCCTGAGGATTTAAAGAAGGGTTTGGTGTTGATAGCCTTCGTCCATATCCAGAAGACAACTGTATTTCACATGGTCAGTGACCACATTATATAGGTATTCTATACTGTCTAAAACTATAGCAACTTTTTTTCCTGTATGGACCCTGTTGAACTTTTTTTCCATCTTAAAAATCAATTTTTTTTTTCTTCAGAACAGAGAAAGTATAACTCAAAATATTTTTAATACAAACACACTTTTTTGTGTGTGTGCATGTGTTAATTTGAAAAGGGGAAGGAGCAAAGGATTTTTGCTGGCTAATGAATTTCAACCAGTTTTAAATTGGTTAGTCAACTCTTTTTGTTTGTCCCTCTTATGTGGTACTGACATTGTACAGGAGGAGTCTCTGGGATTGTACTTTGGTCACAGTGTTGCTACCATAGCAATAATGGGAACATTGGCAACAATGGTGCTGTTGTTAAAAAACGTTATGACAAACCTGGATGAAAGCGGAAGCAAAGTCTTCTGTGCTCTGGTGAGAGAACATGGGTTCCTGAAGCATGTATTCTTCACATCTCTAGCTCTGTGACAGATACAGGAAATCAAAAGGTGGATTTAGTTAATTGTTACAAAGATCCGAACACTGAGAAAGAAGGCCTGGCAGAGAGACCATATGAAAAATTGCATTGCATTAAATTATTTGAACAGTGAAAGCATTATGTTAAAGAAGTCAAACAGATCAATGGCCTTGCAGTTAAGTGGCCTTTTCTGAGAAAAAAACATGTATCATTTGAATGCTTTTCTCTAATCAAATCTGCAGAGACCATAAGCCCTGGATAGAAGGACAAAGGAGCTTGATACAACAGGATTCACAAGTCACACATTGTCCTACCCAGGACAAATTTTCAACAGAATGCAAAACTTCACTTTTCTCAAGTTTATGTGTGTTTCCAGGAGAAACAAGTAAGTTTAGGAATTTTTCTAGTCAATTTCTGACATCAATAGAATGATACTTACTGACTTTACACTCTACTATATCAGCTCATAATTAACAGGGGCAATACAGAAAGCAGCAGATAATGCACATATAGGAAAAGGTGGCTGTAAATTTGCCCTTTCTTTACAGTCATTGATTTAAGAAAGATGACTTTAAGTCATATGTTATGGTGTCCTAAGAAGTCATATGATGAGCAGAGTTGGGATATATCAGCATATAAAGCCACTCACCAAAAAAATGTTTGAAATTTAACATAATGCCCTCCCTCTTAAGACTTCATTGTGTATCAGCACACACAAAAAAAGGAATCTCTTGCAAATAGGACTAAGTTAAATAAAAAATAATATTTGCATTAAATGTGTTAGAACTGCTTTTTCACAAATAGGCTTCTATTTCCAGGTTCTAGTATAAATAAATAGCCATGGACTAATAAAAATCCATTTTTAGATCTGACTCTTGTTTAGGTTTCTAGATAAACATAACAGTAAGAAAATCTGTAGAGAGAGCAAACATTCATACATAAACATGGCCTAGAATAATGTTTCCATTTTTGCACGAGATTTACAACATACCCAAGTGTTGAATGCTGTGACCAATAGCATAAACCAAACATTTTGCTTTTGGTTAAGCATTTTAATTTTCTTTATTTCTTGGCCATTGTGGCAATGTAATAGGAAGTCATATGTCAGCAATGAGTGGAAAGATATGTAATGACAATTACTATATTGTATTTCTATGGGCTTGCTCAGTCTAGAGAAGAGAAGGCTCTGGGGAGACCTTAGAGCAGCCTTCCACTACCTAAAGGAGACCTACAAGAAAGCTGGAGAGGGACTTTTTACAAGGGCATTTAGTGGTAGGATAAGGGGAAATGGCTTTAAGCTACAGAGAGTAGATTCAGATTAGATATTAGGAAAAAAATTCTTCACTATGAGGGTGGCGAGACACTGGCACAGGGTACCAGCTGGTTACCAGCTTCAGGTAGTGAGGGTGGGGGAGAATAATGTCACTTAACACCAAAGTTTGGAGAAGAATCACTTGTCAGTATAAACTGATATGTAATGTAGGGTCTAATCCTAGTGTGTAACTTCTCACACTATGGATAGTGGGACTACTTGCACACTTGAAGTTAAGCACATACACAAGCATTGTATGACCATGGTCATAACTTTTTTCTCCACAGTATTTAACATAATTTCAAGTAATATAAAATTATTTGTTCAGTTCTTAGAGACCTTAAGACGACATAGCTTGGAACAGGTGCTCCTGCACTTGTTCCTGAAGATATGGAGGCATTGACTTAATGGTTGTGACCTCAAATTACAAAAGACACTTAATGCTAGTGTCAGAGCAGTATATAGCTTCTTTTTAAAAAGTATAAACACCTTTGTTAGAAATAAAGTATCTCTAAACACAAGAGAGACAATTTTCAGGTGGAAATGGATGCTGAGGGCTCATATGCAGTGAGGTATTTATTGCCAAAGGTGTTATCTGAATGGCAGAATTATTTCTACATCTCTTTTCACAATAAATAGCTCCCCTGTGCCACTTAAAAAGGCCATGGCATTCATTTCATTTCATGGAGAATGAGCAGCCTGTTACTTGGATGGAATAGGATTTATTCCTATGTATTATTTTTTTCTATCTGATAATGAAGTATTTTAAGATGACTGAAAAAATATCTTTTATGCAATATGTTAAATGAGTTTTAAATGGCCTGGACAAACTTTTTTCTAAAATAAAAAAGAAACATTTACCATTAACTCATTGATTCCAGATTTCTTTTTGCTGTTAGAAAAGCTATGCTTTATTTTCCCTTTTGTTTTTCTTGACAAATATTCTGCCTGAGATCCTGATCTTTTGCTATTATTTGTATATAATTCTTTAAATTTTATATTTTCTTTATACACTTGTTTATATAAATAAAGCTTTACAGGCTCTCTTGCTGTTCAGACGTACTTGTTAAGTGCAATTACTCAGTTATGTAAGGAAGCAACAGGAAGTATATGATAGCCTAGATCATTACAATATCATTGAACAGTATGCATAGTATGCTTTTTTGCCCCTTCTGTAATTAGCAAAATGTTCATAATAAAATTTACATTTTTGTGGTGCATGGATTTAGGGTTCCTGTGAGATGCTGTTAACTCTACCACTGAAAGTGAGAGAAAGAATGCTGAAGTTTGGCAATTTACACCCGACATCTATGAAACAAGAGAAAATCAGTGTTAAAACTATGCCTATGTTCACAATAAAATGCATCAGGAAAAAGGAAAACAGTTTTTCTCCCTCGGCTTTTTTCTAGATAACTCTTGCTAAGAAGTTCTGAAATAGATAAAGCGATTCTTACTTTTCTCTTGGTTCATCAGGAAAGTTATGCCTGCATCTTCCCTTCTCCTCCCCCATCCCCCTCCCGCAAAGCCCTCCTTTCACTGGGAGATGAAAGAGAAATGCCCAGAGAAGTTGTGGATGCGCCATAGCTGGAAGTGTTCAAGGGCAGGTTGGATGGCGCTTTGAGCAACCTGTTCTAGTGGAAGGTGTCCTTGCCCATAGCAGGGATTGATGCAATTAGATGATCTTGAAGGTCCCTTCCTCAAACTCAATTACAGAACTCAAACTGTTCTATAATGATTCTATGATGATCCTACGATGATTCTATGATAGTGAAATAAAACCACTGGATAAGGCCATACTAAATATCTATATCTGCAACAATGAGCTGTGATGAATGCCTGGGGAAGAGCAATGAGGAGAGGATAAGCAGTCTGTGACACTTCCCAAAGATGCTTCTACAGCCTTCGTCCAATAATGATACAGTGGCTGCACCATCAACTCTAACATCATGTTAGCTTGCTTTCACATGAGCAGCACTATAATCAAATGGTAAGGATACATTTTCAAAAGTCGTAGTTGCAAGAATTCACCAGAAAATACCACAAGTTTTTGGGCATGTGTTTGCCACAGAAGGAACTAGACTTTGCATATGACCTCATGGGCCAAGAGTATAAAGATATGGATTGCAAGGCATAATCTCAATGATAGGTGCCAACCTTAATTTGCATCTTGCACTCCACAGAGAAGACAAGTGACAGGATCACACCAAGAAGAAGAAATTTGATGATGGCATGGTGCAGTAGGGTGGTGGAGCTGGAAGCCCACTTCTGCATCCCAGCAGAGGATGGAGGACAGAGGCTTTTCACCATGAAAGATGAGAATTTGACAATGGCTTATCCTCACCCTTGCACTGGCAATACTGTGGTAGTTTCATTGGCATCGAGAGCTGAAGGATCCTGGCAGCAGCTCTCCCAAATCCTTTTCCTGTAGGAATGCGAGAAATGTGGAACAGACCACAGCAAAAGGGAGCAGTGAATCTACAGTTCTGGAATGGGGTTTTAATGGGGAGAATAGGAAGTAGTTGGGTGGTTTGGAGGATTCAGATAAAACAACAGTCAGATATCCTCCTTGGGAGGACTTCAGTCAGTTGAACAGTGTGATTGGAAATGAAAGGAGCATGTGGAAAAAAGTGTGAATGAGTCTCTTTTCCCATGTGAGTATCGTTTGAAGGGGGAAAGAAAAATGAAAGACAGGAGAGGTTAAACTGACTGTTAAATAGAAGCACATTTCTTGCACATAAAGTTTTATTGTGAGGGTTGTGTTTATGGGCCTAGTGAGAAGGGCTGATTAAATGGAAGGTTATAAAGGGACAGCATGTGGTTTCTGACCTAGGTGGAGAAAAGTTATAAGGTGGGAGAGAAAAAAGTCTGACTGAGGGCCAAGTATGGAAAGAGGAAATCTTACATCGACACAGCTCATAATCAGTGCTCCTTATTTAATATGGAGGAAGCTGTTGCAGAGAGGAAAAAGAAATGTGGTATGTTCCATTGCTTTACCACCAAGGCTAGTAAATTTGTGTCTAGGATCTGTTATCAGACTATAGTCAGTATCCCAGGTGACTGCAACTTCTGTTTCCCTCAGTTTCAAAACTCCTAGCCCAGTACAAAGAAAATAATACCATCTAAGCTAAGTAAAATAAGGGTATAAAGAACTTAAAATTTTGTATGTAACCTTGTAAGCTAAAACTGATTATTTTGTACAGGTAAAGGACCGAAAATTGAAGACAGAAACCAGCAAAAAATTGACAGTGATGCTTTTATATAAATCTGTACAATTACAAAATTATAATGCCACTAGATTGTAGAACTATAGATAAAGTGAGCTAGATATGATAGCCACTGTAGAATTTGGTCAAAACATGGTCACATCTGCAAGCATCTAAAAGCTGACACCTTATATGTAACTGTCAGTCATCTACACTTACAGGAGTACTGAAGATCCCAACTAACTGAAGTGGTTCCTTTTGTTGCATTAGCTCAGCCTAGTGTTTTATTCAGTTTGAAACCCCTACCATTATTCTCACTACTGAAAGTTAAAATATACACGAATTATCAAGAATGGAGGTAAATCCATTTTCTGTCTGTGCATGCGACCACACGTCAAACGGTCTAACTCTGGCGTAACCAAGTTTTGCCAAAGGTTCTACACATCTGTGAAGCTGATGTTGGCATCTAATGGGCAGGCTTCCTCTGTTTGCATCTGTGGTACTTCTCCTTCTCTGTTGACTTAGTATTTCCTGAAATGTAACCCTGTTTGACCTACAGTCTTGGAAATGCCTATTTAGTACAGCAAATCATCATTTCCAGTGCTTCATCAGCACTTTTGGCAAATTACACTGTTTTGGCAGAAATCCATTATTTTTATGGAAGTTTAGACATGCTGCTGTGTAATGGAACATAATGACAGGATGCCCTCAAGTGGCAAAATATAAACTCCACCCAATAAAGATTAAAGTGGTTAATATATAGACATTCCCTGCTAGAAGACACGCTGTTGGTTCAAATATAGACACTGCAGATGAACTTAAATATCTCCTAGTCTTTCTTTATACCTAAAATGGTATAAGGAAACGAATTAAAATCATGTAATATAACCTTTGTAAGACAAGAATTCGGGCAAGAAAGAAGTTCCCAAACATGAAAGGTTGTCTAGGTTTAGGCTCCATGGATTGACTAATATCTTGCCTAAAGTGTTAACTTCTAGTTCTTTCACAGGATCAGCAAACTCTTCATATACTTCCCGGTATTCCTAGTTACAGACTATCAACAGAGTGTAAATTGCATGAATTCTCATATATTTGCATTAATTCAGGCATGAGCCTTCTATTTCAAAAACATACTGTACCAAGCCCTATGAAAGTGAAATACATTAATATATTCATAAAGAATCACATATGATGTTTTATAGATTCATTGTTCTTTGGCAATACAGCACACACACAAATTGTTTTCTGAATTCATAGTAAGTTGGTTTCCACTAAACAACAAACCTGACAACAACAAAAAATATTCAGCAGGTGGTATAAATTTATTTTTTAAAGTTCTTCAACTCTTGATAAAAATTTTCATTCTCCCTCTCCTTAAAAAAAACCCAAAAAACCAGACAAAAAACCAAAAGCAAACAAAAAAGGCCCCATAACAAACAAAACAGAAGATTTGATTAACCTGTTTGGGTTTTTTTTCCACATAACCCAACACAGGTTTCGCAATGAATAGCATTGCTACTTTGGTAATATAGTTAGTTTATCTCATATGAAATAAAAATAAGTTTTGTAAGTAAGCCAGAATATACAAGGTTGGAATATTCATTAATAATACCATTACTTCCATGATTACTCCACTAAATAGAACAAAGCAGAACTTTGCGGTTGCTGTTGCTTTCCCTTTAAAACTGTGTTTTTTAACTGAAGAGATCTCATTAAAAAAATAATTAAAAGATTGGAAAACGAGTGATAAGTAGCTCAGTTAATCCTAAACTCTTCCTCTTTAAAGTCAGTTTTATCTAGCATCTGAGGTTTCCCTTCATTAGGTCTGTAATCTTCTTAAAATCTCCTAGTTCAATGAGAGCCACAAGTATTTCTACATAAGTTTTCTCAAGTAGGTAATTCTACATACATTCATGAGCCTGATGTGACATCATCCACACTGTTCAAGGACAAAGGACTTGTCTTAATAAACATCATGCTTTTCAGTCATGTTTTGCTAGGCTAAGGCCTATAGTATTTCTAAAAGTACCACACTGAACATTTTTCATGAAGGCTAACAGGTTTTAAAACAATGTAGATAACCTTATTCTGGTCTTAAAAAAAACCAGAATAGCTGTGAAAAATCATTAATGTTACCACAGGTGTGGGAAATGATGCTGGAATAATTCCTTTTTTGCATAGCACTTATTTCCCTGACTCCCCACTCAGGCAGCTACGTGCCCACATAATGTGGTCCTTGCCCTCTTACTCTCCCCTTCTGACTGCCTGGGTCAGTCTTTACATAAAAGAACCCAAGTTCCACCTACAAAGCCGTCTCTCTGTCTTTATTTTCATGGCAGACACTTTTATATCAGAGTATTTTCATCACAGTGGCACCCATACCAGAGCCACAATACTGTAGTTAAGGATCTGTTCTTTGGCATTTCTATTCTAAAGCACTATTGTATGAGGTTGCTCAGCAGCTAAAATTCCTTCCATGCTGAGACTTGGCATACAAGTGCTTAGCTCAAAAGTAATTTAATTTTTTTAAAATTTTGGTTTTAACTCTTGGGTGTCCCTTTGGAAAATGCAAAGGTGAAAAACAATAAATGCTGGCTGGTTTTGAGTGATTGCTGGCTTTGTGATGGTGTGAGTGATTTTTACAATGAAAAATTACATGCTGTTTGTCAGTAATGTAGATTTAACAGTTTTCAGGGACTATCTGTAATCCTTGAATTGCCCTCTATGAAATAAGTAAAACAAGACACAGTAGTAATTTTTATCTTCTGAATAGGTGCTACGTTTGCTAGAGTGTGATGGCTATTTTGGAAGTATAAACTGAAAAAAAAAAAGATAAAAAGCATAATACCTTTAATATCAGAATGGCTTTAGCCAGGAGATTTAGGAGATAAAACAGTTGCCACATGGAATGAAACAGAATTCTTGCCTTCTTGTCCCCTTGATCGATCTAGGAAGGTTCACTCTGAAGATTTCACACCATCTTTTGAAGCCATTGTTAGGGGTTGCTCATAGTGGCAAAGTGCCAGACTGATGGACTTTTGGTCTGTTATCGTGTGGTTAGGAAAGGAAAGGACACTGAGCAGCTTAATGTGGATTAATGGTGCCACTTTAGATTATATCACTGTTATTTCAGAAAAGGCAGGAAAACACTGAAGCATGTTACATCAGCATATTGATTTACAGTTCTTATACACCCACAAACTCTAACAGTAATAGAAAAAATAGATTAAATGTACAAAGAGTTTCGGGATTGCTTTTTTTTTTCCCATTATATTCAGAAGTGTCCAAAACCTTGGGGGTTTGTTTTAAGAAATGCTGGCTGGTTATATTTACTTCCAGGAACAGACACAGGCACTAACTGATAGTGATAATTTTGTATTTAAATAGATTAGATGAAATAACTCAAGTATTTACTCCCACCGTAGAGACAAGCCGAAGCTTTAACATCCAAGCAGGACAGTCTCCTTGTGTACAAAACAGGACCAAGGGCAAAATTTACCCACAGGGTAACACGGAAGGGGTAGTATGGGAAGCCATATCATTTCTTTTGAACATCACTATTTTGCGTGAAATCTGACACTAGGACATAATTTGCTGACGGTATACTGGCCAGAATCCTTGATTTATTCTCAGGTATTAGACATCAAAGTTAAATGAAGTACTAATTTTACAGAAGTTAGCTCACTGATCATATCTGAGTTATCTAAACAGGCTTTTAAGATGCCTGTTAGTGTGCTGCATGCCGGAAGAATGATACACAAACATATGTGGCCCTCAGTCCTTTTCACCTGTCATGAAGGTTTTCCAGTAAACATGGAAGTCCAATAAACTAAGCTGTCCTGAAAAACTTGCTCATGCTCTGAAACTACTTTTTTACTGTTGTATTTACTGTCCCTTGGTTTTTGTAATCCAGCATACCTCTAAAGATAGAAAGAAAACATTAGGTACCAAATGTCTATTTTGAAAAATGCTTGTACTTATATTATATTTTTCTTTCTCAGTTTTTCAGTGTAAGACCAACAAATGTTGGGTTTACACCTTTAAATGCATCTATTTCTCCTGCTGGGAAAACAAACAGACAAATTCAAATACTGTGTCTTATTTCATGCTGCACTTCCTTTGTAAGGATTACAGGTAGGTGAGAAAACTGCAGGCGTGCGTAAGACTTAAGAATTGAAGAGTGGCATCTTCTCAGAACCAGGGTGTGATCGCTAACAAGCTGATTCCTCTGAGATCCTCCTTCTGCGAGTATCTAGCATCAATCCCCCAAAAATGTGAAGCCAAGATACTGGTGGTCAAAAAAAAAATCACGTGAGAGATGAAGTACAAACCCCAAATATATATCTATATTGGTAAAAACATATTCCATTCCACAACCTCCTTTTTTTCTAGAAAATCAAACAGAGAAATGTAATTAGCAGTAGAACTCCAATTCAAAACCAAGTGTCTGCAGCAGCAAAGGAAATCTTTCTGAACAACAGCCAGCTATGCTGCTCCAGTTTTTTTCTTTTTTTTTTTTTGTGTAAATATCCTCTTTTTCAAGCTTAGTCTAATGTGATAATCAGCTCTCTTTTTTAACAAAATGTACAAAATATCTGAAGCAATTAGACTGCATTACTGTCTAATTATACCAAATGGTAATTTTCAAATCAGAGCTACTGTATTTTCTGTAGCTATACAATCACAAATTAGTAAACCCTTAAATTAGCGAGCTTCTGCTGGAATCACTGGCAAGGTCTTTAACTACAGTACAGCAGTGTGAACACACTTCTGTAAGGCACCCAATTAGTAATTCATTCTGCTACTCATTACCCAATTAAAGATTGCTTTTCTTTTTTACACATTTTTACATGTGTTTGTGTGAGTTTGAGTGTTTGTGAATATGTATAGCCTATAGAAGTAAACCAAGAAGTACTCATTTATAGGGTATTATTTTTGTATTATTAAACTGAAAAGCTCTTCTTCACACAGCAGATTTTTATGAGGTTCTTAATTGTGTAACAAATGCAGGTGATGGATGTGTGGAGATTAAAACCAGATGTCTTAGTCTCTTGATCTTTAAATTGTCAGCTAGTGGCACTCTTTTTTTAACTAAGTCTGTTTAATCATTTCTTCTTTCAAAAGAATGTTCTGTGTTTTGCTTTAACGAAGGACACTATTTCCTGCCTTACAAGCTGTGAAGGCTGACAAGAAATTTTAACAAATTAAAAAAGAGATAAGGAACATTTTGATTAAACACTATAGTTCTTCAAAGAAAAGTGAATAAATACATCACAAAATTACAGGATAGGGGCACTCTATAAACAGCTGGGAAAAAAACTCCACAGTAATGTTGTTTCTGTAAAGAAGTAATTACACTAAATGAGTCATTAAGAACATTCAAATTCATATGAATTAGTGTAAGCAGAGAGAAAAATAGAGAAGCAAATCCATATAATAAATCTGGTATAATACAGGTTTTTAATTTCTGGATATGTTTTGTGTCAGTTAAACTATGATTTTAATTTCAGTTTCAGTAAGATTTCAATAACTTCATAAAAATTATATATAATACACAGAACTAGCTCCTGATTTAGTTTCTTTTTAAATAATGAAATAATTCTCTGAAGGGAACTTTTTCATACGAGTTATTTATCAATTATTAATGTTCTAGACATAGCAAACATGCAAAAATAAGGAATACTCTCATAGATTGACAACAGGGAGGAATATTTGGGAATATTAACTGATCGTAAGACTATTGTGAGCCAGTAACAGGTTGTGGTTGCAAAAAAACCCATGAATGACACCCTAAGCATTTCAAGCATGCATAGTGAAGTACCAGTGCTGTAGTACTGATAACATCTGGAATTCTGTGGGCAGTGGATGCTACATAACATATTAAATCAAAACATGAATGAATCTACAAAAGGGTCATTAAGATAATTAGGTGAATTATCCTATGAGAAGAGAATTAAAAAAATGAAAGCATAGTAAGTCTAGAAGATAGAAGACTGGGATGGATTAAGCCCATAATCAAAATAGCTATTTTAACTGGGAAGTTAAAAGGTTTTGAAGAAGGTTCTTCAGTATGATTAGAGGGAAATGACAGAGTAATTTCACATAGAACTTCAAGTTATGAATCAGATATAGTGTATGTCATGGTTTCTTGTAGTGGGAAGGGAATGGACCAGGTGACATTAAGGCAAGTATGGCAATTAGAGAACACAAAAACTATGTTTTCAAAATTTTTCAGTACATTTTGTGTACAAATCTGCACTGAGAAAGAACGACAATATAGTCTGTCTTTCTTGGGTGTCTTGTCTCATTTACTGCATCTTCTCCAGCTACGTATAGCCTGGCTCCTGCAGCATCATAGTACACCTAGGCAGATTTACTCACAGTTGGAGAGAGTATGTAAAGACCAAAGCCACTGTAGTACAGTGACTGAAACCGGTAGACCTTTACACATGCAAATCCAACAAATAGTAGTCAAGAGGTTTGTTTCATGTTTGCATTTCAAACACAGAAACTTGAGTTTCTCAGAGTTAAACTGTCCACCATATCTATCTGCACTATTCTTTCCCACCTCCCCTGTGATATGAGGTGAAGAATATGTTATTACCATTTACGTCTAGCATGGATGTATCCCTGACCCTTTTATTTCCAGCATAGTAGTCATTGTACAGATGGAAAAGAAATTAAAAAATTAAAAAAAAAATCCTTTGCTTATGAATTTTGAAATCAAAGGAGTCCTTTTAATGTGTGAAATCTAGATGAAAGTCATTACTTGACCTGCTCACAGGTCATGTACAAGTTACAAGGCAACAGCAGGGATACAAGCATGCCTCAATCTCCAGAGGGAGGTAAAGGAATATATGGATAACACCACACTCCTGAAATTTCACTCGAGACCTAAAATTGAGCCCTGTTGGGTAATGATGTGTATAGGGTTGATAAAGGATGATAAAGTGTTTGCGTTTCTCTAATTACTTGTGTGAGAAAATGTTGTACATCTGAAGTTTTGGAGTGCTAGATTCCAGCTCAGACACACAATTCCTGTTAGCATTTGTAGCTAGGGCTTTTACCTCTTACAAGCTACATGACAGCAGCTGATAAACCAAGAGATGCAGGTCATCTTTCCAGCTATGCCACCCATCTAATATTTGGCAAGAAACCTCAGGCTAAAAGGACAATATTGCAAATATAATTATGGGGATCTTCTGCTTGTGTGTGCATCAAGACAGCCCTGGAAAATAAATAAGGATTTTTTTTTTCTCATATATCATCATAGCTCATACATGGTAAGTATTTAGTGGCTCGGCCTTGAACATTGGCAACAGAACAAGAAGCCATGTGAAAACATTAGCAAAAAATGTCAGCTTTAACTTTAGAGGGCTAATGCATTCACTCAGAACAGAAAATCCGTAGAGCAGATGTAGGACTAAAATGAAACCAGTAGGCCAGTTAGAAAGCCTACTTTGTGTATAGAGTTCATAACACTGCCACTTATTCTGTACCAAAATATGCCTTTTTCATAGTCACATATTATCTGGAAATTAAAGCAATCTGGTTTGCCTTCTGCAGATGCTGGGTAATGCTGGAAAAGCAGCCACCCTATTTAGGTGCCTAAATATAAGTGGTAAAGCTTTCCTTCAGGTACCTCTGTTTTGCAGATTTTGCCTGACTTAAAACGTCAGAAAGCAGTGGACATAAGGGACCTTTTCCACACTGATATTTTTTGTACCTGCTCATTCAAAGATGGGGTCACCACAGTAGGAAACATTAAAGTATCTGGCAATTCAAATCAGTGACTTGAGCTTCTACTCTGTGTATTCTGTCGTACAGATGGACTTGCAAAACACTGAGCTGTGAAGACCCTGTGTTCTTCAAAGATGCTCCCCTAACCTATTCATTTTCCTACCTTCTGTCCTTCAGATTGCTTTTCATAAGGTACAGATTTGAAAGTTATCAGGGAAGAAAGGAAAATATTTTTATCTACTTCTTGTTTGTGACCACAAGACTGATTTCTTTATAGTGCACCATCACGGGCAGGTTCAAGGCCAGGTTGGACAGAGCCTTGGGTGACATGCTGTAGTGTGAGGTGTATGTGCCCATGGCAGGTGTTCAGTTTGGTCCCCGCTATACAAAAAAAATGTGGACAGGCTGGAAAAAAGAGTGCAGAGAAGGGATGTAAAGATGATCAAAGGACTGGGAAACCTGCTGTATGAGGAAAGGCTGAGAGAACTGGGTTTGTTCAGCCTTGAGAAAAGAATGCTTAGGGGAGACTTTATCACCATGTTCCAGTATTTAAAGGGTGACCACAAAGAAGATGGAGATTCTCTTTTTACAGGAAGTCGCATGTAAGAGACATGTGGTAATAGGTACAAGTTACCTGTGGGGAAATTCTGAAATTTTTCAACAGAATCATCAGCTGTTGGAATAATCTCGCCCAGGAAGTCGTGGATTCCCCAACGTTGAATACTTGTAAGATTCAGCTGTGCCTGTGCCATCTTATCGAGACTGTACTTTTGCCAAGAAAAGTTGGACCAGAAGATCCCTGTGGTCTGTTGCAACCTGGTATTCTATGATTCTATGAGATTGTCACACAGTAATCAAACAAGTTAAAAGTGTGACATACAGAAGCAGAAGATCACATTAAAATATTTAGTCCAAAACGGAGTCATGTATTATGAAGTAGTGCTTCACTTTTCTTGAAATACAGAGGATTTTCTTTTTCACTTCACCTGTGACAATCATTCCAGAAATACCTTTTCATATATGATTTCAGTAAGAAATTCAGGTATGGAAAAAAGCTGGGGTTTAAGGTGATGTGGCCCAACAGTAATTATGTCCAGCCTTTCCCATGATCATTCATTGAGCAAACAGGCTGTCCCAAGGCTTCTTATGCTTCCAGGAGTTCTAAGGAACATGGCAGAGGGGCAGTTAGGTCTCTGCATTTCAGGCAACGTAGTTGTAAACAGCTGTGATGAAACTACAGCTTAATAAATGATCATTCCACTTGCTTGTAGGTAACAGATTAATTTTCAAATTTCAATTAAAAAAATAAATAAATGTGATCTGATTTAAACATCCCTGGGGAGAAGTAAAAGAAAAGATCATGGTTAGAACCAGCCATTCAAAGCAACCTGTGATTTTGCTGTGCTACAAATCTGATAAATGTAATCTTTTTGAAAGATTCAGTTAAAACCATTATTGTTGAAGTATCAGATGGAAGAACAATCCTTTTTTCTTATCTTTTCCACCCCTCTGTAGTGCACCTTACCCCACTGTCAGTGTCTCGTAGCACTTCAGATAATTTTAAGGGAGTGGAACAACTAATATTACCAACACTGAGAAGCAGCAAGGATCGTACTTCATTAGTTAACCATTAATCACTTTCAGTGAGAAGAATTGACTAATGATAAGTAAGGTTTTCAGCTAACTTGGGTGAAAAGATGAGACTTACAAGATGATTGCTTCCTAACAGTACAACAGAGGAAAAGATCAACGGGAACATGTTACTTTGGAAGCTAAGGAGAATTAGATGAAAACCATCAGCTTCTGGTTTTCATATTGTGGCTTTCAGGTTTGAGATGAAAGGCCCCTGTGACAGCCATAGGAATACTTCTACTGAGTCAGTGTTATTTTGCATCAGTGCATATGATCATCAGAACCACAAGCCAGATGTAAGACCACTACTGGGTCAGTATCACAGCCACAGCAGCATACAGTTTTTTATGAGGACAGTAAATTAGGTTTTGCTAAACACTGTCACTTCCTGGTTGGACTATGACCAGTTCCCATCCTTACTATAAAGTAGACTGTGCCAACTCTGTAGGCACAAGTCACAGACAAAGGACAACAGATTGCAGTTTAGCATGACTTGTAGAAACTTAATAACCCCAGTATACTTAGACGATTGTCTCAGGCTGCCTTGTGTGCATCAAAAATTACCTTTGAGAAGGTAATCATGGGGGGCAGATAATTTTAAAAGGAGAAACTGATGAATTATAGACTAGATTAATATTTTAAAATATTTAATCAAACAAATTAATTCTGACTACCTTATCTTCTGTTAGAAGATAACAAGAAAATAAGAACCACCAAGCATTTGTCATTGAATCAGAATAGTTTGGGTTGGAATGGACCTTGAAGATCATCTGGTTCCAACCCCCCGAGCCATGGGCTGGGAATCCTTCCAGTAGACCAGGTTTCTCAAAGCCCCATCCAACCTGGCCTTCAACACTTCCAGGGATGGGGCATCCACAACTTCTCAATACAACCTGTTCCAGTGTCTCACTACCCTCATAGTGAAGCGTCATCTATTTTTCTTTTGAGATGTTTAATGAGCTTCTGTATAGCATCATATATATTGACTTCAGTCGGATTTTTAACAACATGTTGCATGGCTAGTTGAAACTTCCATAACGTGAGCAAACAGATGGACAAAAGCAAGTTCTGAAGTTCATTGTCAACTTAGAAGGATGTTACAAATAGGATTTCACAAAGATCTAGATGGAAACTATTCAAGAATATAATTAGTAGCTAATGGAATAGCTACTAATGGAATATAGACCCTGTTTATGCAGGCTTCACCAGTGGGAGTGACTGCAGGCACATTTGAGTACAGTGCTGGGATTCAGTGTGATCTTAACATTGGAGAAATAATCCTTGGAAAGATAGATACTGTTCAACAAGGACAAATGCGGATTTTGGCATGTAGAAAAAATCAGCTGTCTCTCATAGGAGCGGAATAGTTTAAATTACAGTTATGAGGAAGAGAACATACAATTTTTAGCAGAATGGAACAGCTGATACAGCACTGCTGAGGCAAATACTACCAGTGAGTATAAATAATGTAACTGCAAGACAAATAAAATGGTCCTTTCAAAATACATACTGCTGGCCAGGCCAGTACTTGTCCTGTCTTGGACATAACAGTTCGAAAAAGATTTTGACTAGCAGGAAGAAATCTAAAGTGGAGCAAAGAAAAGGATCAAAGATCATAGCAAGGGCCTTGTTTGAATCCTTGAGTTGTCAGACAAGCGGCAAAGGGGAAGAAAACAAAAAATTCTCATGTCCAGTGTGGACAGAGTGCCATAATATCACAGAGTCAGAGTTGAAAGGAGCTTTGAAATGTTATTGCAGGCAACATCATTCCTTCTAAATATACTCTTTGTCAGACCTTGAGTCATTAGCCTGAGTAGAAAATTAATGCTAAAAGCCAGTACTCTGATATTTAGAAAACTTCTAAACTTCTTCTCAATCAGATCATATAAAATTCAAGTGGCAGAATAAATTCTTACATAGAATGAATATATACTACAGCATGCTGAATGAGAATTGTTACCATTCCTTGGTTTAAAACCCACTTGCACGTAATGTCTGATGCTTTGATATTAGCAAGCTAAATGTGTAGGCTAAGAGAATTTTCAACAGTCTTTCAAGAAAATCACTTTTTTCAGTGACTGTATCTATTAGAAAATATGGATATAAGAACTGTCTGTATTCAAAATCCATTTAGTACTTATTGTTATTTGATGACTGAAAAAAGGGAAATATAACCCCCATTTTCAGAAGGGGAAAGTAGAAGACCCAGGAAATAATAGAGCAGTCAGTCTCACCTCTGTGCCTGGCAAAATCTTGGAGCAGATTCTCTTGGAAACCATGCTAAGGAACATGAAAAAAATGAGGTGATTGGTGACAACCAACATGGCTCAACTAAGGGCAAATCCTGCCTGACCAATTTGACGGCCATCTATGATGGGGCTATGGAACAGATGGATAGGGGCAGAGCAGTTAACGTCATCTACCTGGGCTTGTGCAGAGTGTTCACCACTGTCCCACACGTCATCCTTGTCTCTAAATTGGATAGACACCAATTTGATGGACAGATCATCTGGTGGGTAAAGAATTGGCTGGATGGCCACACACAGAGAGTTGCAGTCAATGGTTCGATGTCCAGCTAGAGACAGGTAAGGAGTGGCATCCCTCAGGGGTCAGTGTTGGGACCAATCCTGTTCAATATCTTTGTTGGCGACATGGACAGTGGGATTGAGTGCACCCTCAGCAAGTTTGCTGATCACACTAAGTTATGTGGTTCAGTTGATACCCTGGAGGGAAGGGATGCCATCCAGAGGGACCTAGGCATGCTTGAGAGGTGGTCCAATGCCAACCTCACGAAGTTCAACAAAGCGAAGTGCAAGGTCCTACACCTGGGTTGGGGCAATCCCAGGCACAGCTACAGGCTGCGCGGAGAAGAGATTCAGAGCAGTCCTGCAGAGAAGGACTTGGGGGTGTTGGTCAATGAGAAACTGAGCATGAGCTGGCTTCAGTGTGTGTTCACAGCCCAGAAAGCCAACCGTATCCTGGGCTGCATCAGAAGAAGCATGACCAGCAAGTCAAAGGACGTGATCCTGCCCCTCTACTCTCATGAGACCCCATGTGGAGTACTGTGTGCAGTTCTGCTATCCCCAACATAAGAAGGACAAGGAGCTGTTGGAGCAAGTCCAGAGGAGGGCCACGAGGATGATAAGGGGGCTGGAGCACCTCCCATATGAAGACAGGCTGAGAAAGTTGGGGCTGTTCAGCCTGGAGAAGAGAAGATTGCGTGGAGACCTCATAGCAGCCTTCCAATTTCTGAAGGGGGCCTACAAGAATGCTGAAGAGGGACTCTTCATCAGGGACTGTAGCGATAGGACAAGGGGTAATGGGTTCAAACTAAAACAGGAGAAGTCTAGGTTATATATAAGGATAGGATCTTCTGAGAGCGATAAATCCATCATTCTTGTCAGCCTCAGTAATAAGTTTTCATTGAAAAAGCAACTTGATAAAACAAAAAGTAGCAATAGTTACATGTCAGGAAATCTTAGAGAAAACACATATTGCAAAGTCTACTCTGTTCTTTTGAACCTTTGTAAAATGTGACCTTGAAATGAGAACTGCACTAAGCTTCTTCTTAAATGCCTGAATTGCAGAGAAAGAGTTCCTTCAGGAGAAAATCTTTTGAACTTCATATATTTGAATCAGCTATTTTATCTGGAAAACCTGTAAGAGTAATTTTGCTACATGAATTTAGAACAAAAGTAGTATATTTAATTTAGTGTATTTATGTTATTGGAGGAGGATTTCTGAAATTACATTTATCTCTATCTAAGGTTTCAAAGCTTATAGGACTTTAAAAAATATTTCACATTCCAGAAGTTTTAATCGAGCTGTAGGTGAAGTTTTATGGAAAAGGAGAATTTTGGAAAGATAGTACGTGTCCAACTTATCAAAGGTAGTTTGATAAAATTTTGTTTAAGGTTAACAAGCAATAATTCACATATTATCCTAACCAGAGAAAGAAGCATTCTCAATAACATTTTTGTTATTGAGAAAATGGTTCTGTACCACATTCACAAATAAATATCTTTGGAAGGTTTCTTTACATCTGTGTTACATCCAGCATTTTTTAATACACTAATTCAAATTATATACTAGGTCAGATTATTCAGCCAGAAAACACTCTGATCATGTAGTCCACCCTCCTTCATGATACAGTCCCCGGGCCCTCCCTGAATTAATTACTGTTTTAACTAGTGGGTGATTTCTAAAAGCAAAACATTTTAATAGACAGAGAACTCACAATACTTCTAATAGTCTGTAATAATTTTTACTATTTAAAATTCTTAAGATATTTTCAGTTTTAATTTCTCAAGCAGTAACTTTTGTTCCATTTTTGGATGAAATGTTGAACAGCTTTTCATTAAGAAATTTGTCACTCTCTTAAGATTTACTGTGATCAAATCTCTCAATAAATTTTTCTTTGATTCTGTAAACAGATTTTGAGTCTTTGACTACAAGGCATATTTTCTAACACTTTGATCCTCACCCTGGCTCCATTTGCAATCATTTTCCTTTGGTGTATTTGCATTCACTTTAAAGAATTGCATTTACTCAAAAAAAAAAGCATGTCTGATGCTTAAATTACACTACAAATTATGTCTATAATGGTAACACAGTAGTCTTCATTTTGGCTATGCCAGTGAATGTCGCTCTTCAGTTTGATGGCAGTGGTAGTCTTCAGTTTTATAGAAAGAAAGAGTCTGCTGGAATGCTCTTTTCAGCAGAATTTGTTCCAATATGCACTTCGAACTGTTTTTCTGTCCAGTCTTTTCCAGTTAGTCTCTCATGAATTCCCTTCGTTGACTAAGCTATATTCCAGTACCACTGGGACACATTTTTCAAAAGTATCATGTGATGCTCATCTCCCATAAAAATTAATGGTAAAGCTCCTGTTGAATTCCAGCAGCAGAGAGGAGGAATCACCAAAATTTCTGAAGGACCTTAACCTAAATTATTTCTTCTCGATACTTCATAACACATTTATTAAAATCTTGCTTTAAAACATGGTGCCACCAAAGTATGGACTTATTTCTGCCTGCAAAGCATTAATTGAGTTATTAGCTCAGAAAGCAACAGTTATATATATATATCTCAAGACAATTGAAGTAGCAGCCTTCAAATTCTTAAAATTGTGCTATGACTTATATAACTGAGTTTTTAAACTCTCTGAGCCTTCTATCTTGCTAGGGGCAACTGAAGTTTCAAATTTGCTTTGAAACCCTTCAGAATTTATTTCTCTGGCAGACTCAGTAATGTAAGGATTCTAGAATAGATTTTAAATTTGCTATTAATTCAAAGCATTTTTTCATAAATTGTGTCAGATATCCACAGTTCATGGTTATGCCTGCAGATTTCCTCTTGCCTCTTCATTAACTAGAGACAAACCTATTCACCATGTAGAATGGAAAACATACGTTGTCTTTTAAGAATTCTAATCTCAGACTAGAAAACTAGGCATCTGGTCACTGTAAATGTACCTTTCTCACAGAAACAAGTAAAAGACTAAAAACTTCTACAGAGGCCACCATGATTCCAATTTTGGCTTCTCTGGAGGATGCATTACCAGAGCAAGGAATAGGTAACAGTCATGCATTACTGAGGAAGCAGGTCAGAAAAGTCTAATACATTTTTCTGTGCATCATACCATGATTTTAGATGATTTTGCAGGGAAAATATTCAGAGGAGGTAATAATAATGAGGAACAATCTGTCATCTTTTAATCACCTTTCAAACAACTGTAGGCTGCTACTAGACTGCCCTTAGCCTTCTTTTAACCCAAATAAACAAGCACAGCTCTCTTAGGGTCTCTTCATAGGTTCTGTGCTTTAGGCTCTTGGCCATTTAGTCACACTCTGCTGGATGCTCTTCCATTTCCTAACATCCTTCTTGAACTAGGGGGCTCAAATGTAGATGCAGTAATTCATACCAGTGGCGACTTATTCACAGTATCTTATTCACAATGAGAAAACAGCTGGCTTGTATGCTACCTGGTGTCTATCATAACCTCCAGGTGCTTCTCAGAAGGGCATATAGCAGCCAGGCTCTTCACTATTTGTTTGTTTGTTTGTAAAATTTTAAGATATTAACATGACTTTGCACATGTTTATTTTTTGATGCTTTTCTCTTCCAGTCACACATTCCAGCACAGAAATATTTAAAATAGAAATCTTAAACAACAGAGTATTGGAAAGCAAATACATAAACTAATAAATATTTTCATTATATTCATTATTGACAAAACCATATTGACTACACTGCTATTAAGGGAGGTAGTGGTTGTACACGGCACGATAAATTGTATTTTATGCAATTCTTCATTCTTCAGTGTGGTGAATTTTAAGTGAGGTTCCGTATTTCATAGCTGAATATCTTTAGTGTCTCTTGAGCCATAGTTTAAAATTGTATGCTGTGCTTTTGAGTCATTGTGATAGATTCCTATTGCTAGTTTGGAACCACCCCAATCCAAGATGATGTCTAGAAAAGTAGGGGAGCTAGGAAACTTGAGCTGTGCCTTTTAAATGACTGAAGAATCTTGTAAGAAGCCCAGGTGGACTCCGATATGAAAACCGGAGGCAGGATACAATGTCTGCTGGCATACTCCTTTAAGGGTTGACCTAGTCTCCCAGGCATGTGAGATAAGTAAGCCATAGAGGCCTCTAATATACAAAATGCACCTTTTACACATTTCAGCAGTGGACCTCCTTGAACGCCTTTGCCATTTGTCACCTGCGAACATTCTCTGTCCGGAGACCCACAGCGTATGTGGTATGAGTTTTGGAACTATTGATTATATGAAGATTTTATATGTATCTCACAAGGTCAAAAAGCCTTTTTTTGGCAGAAATGTTCTAGTGCATATCATTTGTATTTTTCAGAGGAGATAAACCCACTAGAACAGACATTTACAGGAAAGAGGATTTTGTCATGTGGCACATGACCCCATCTTACAGAGGAGTTTTGAGAAAATCGTAGGGTTTCCTTAGCATTTCAAGGTCAATATGTTTTGTAGCAAAATGCTTTCCTTTCGTTTTGAATTTCTAAGACTCCCTGATGTCAGTTTGCATGCTACCATTTCTTTGCATTAAAAATGGGTTCTTTCTGCTTTCTTCTGTGTTTCAAGGGTACTATTCTGAAGTCTTCTTCTTACGTTACAACAGGTTACTTCAGCACAGTATTTAACAGATTGTGCCCTTCAAATTGGTATTCTTGCGTCAGATTACACTTCCTTGAATTGTTAACCTAAAGTTTTGAAAGATAAATTTGATATTAGATACTATAATCTTTAACACCAGCCTAATTATTTTGGTGTACTTGCTGATTCTCTGTAAGTTACAGCATGTTATTAACTCAGAAACAGGAGAGATTTCACAATCTACCATTGAAATAGCTTCATTTGAGAGCCAAAGTATTATAATTTATTATTCAGCTATCTCTGATGTAGCATTACTTGGAACATTCATTTCAGCATTCTTCTTAGCCTATGGATTATGAAATTACTAACAAAATTTACAGACATCCAGAGCCAAAAACCAGTGGCTTAGTCACATTCAAACCACAGAGTTTGAATCTCCACAGTTCCCCCATTTTTATGTTGGCATTACTTCATTTGAATCAGTGGTGTGATATCCTGGAGAATCAGGATGCAGAGAGTTAGTGCAGAACCCAGCTTTAATTAATCTTCATTAGTGATCTGGAGGTGGAAGCAAACAGCTCATTAACAGAATTTGCAGATGCTAATAAATTGAGAGAAATTATGTACCCAAGGGAAGACTGCAAAATAATAAAAGGACATCCAACAGGGGTTTAAAATGTGGACAGAAAATAACAATTTAGCTCAGGAGAGCTTATATTAATACAGCACAGAAAATAATTAAAAACACAAATAAGAATGCAAATTCATTCCATAAATTAGAGAATGAGACATTGTCTCAGCAGAAGAATATCTTTTCTCTTAGGTATTTGCAAAGGAAACAGAATTAGAGCCTGTCACCAGTGATAGGCAAAATAGGTAAGCAAAGTGGAAAATAAGAGGCATGATACAAGATGCTTCTGCTTTAAGGGTTTTCAGTGAGTTGATGAAGTCTCTAATTCACTATACATGCTCAGTTAACTCCAGCAGTGGATTTTCCACAACTTTGGTTATTTAAATATTCCCATTCTTTAATCAGTCTGGCCAAATGATGGCTAGATTTAACCCTGATGAAAATTCATATGATAATACGCAATTTGGAATTTGTAAATGTACAGCCTGTGTATGCATTTTGACTTTTATTTTTTTTTTATGCATTGGTAAAGATTAAGAATTTTGATAAAATAAGAAAATATAGGAATTGCTGCTGATCAATAAAGAGTAAGCATTATACCCCTTTGGCCTATCAGGAAATCCTTACAAAGCTATTTCAGTCTTTTAGTAAGTTTATTTACAGAAATACATGACAATGTTTTAAACTACATGTTTGGATACAATAATTCCTTTTATTTTCTATCTTTGGACCTCAGTAGCTGAAGACATTTATGTATTTAAAAAAAACTCAGTAAAATCAATGACTGTAAGAAAATTATAGTTGTTTATACACCATTTTTATTCCTACATTAGGTTCTATGTTTCTTCACTGTGGGGAATAATAGACATACAGAGAAATAAGAATTGTACTGCTTGCTTTGGCTAGCTGTAAAGACACAGCCATGAGCTCATCAGGACATAATGCCATTCAGATGTGAGCCTGAGGTTTGCTAAACATTGCCAATGATTTTGAAAGCTAATCCCTATTTCTTTTATATTTAGAAAGTTAAAAATATAATTAAAAATTTCAGTCTGTTTAGCTCATTGTCCAAACATAATACAGGTCACTACCCATCTAATATGTTTTGCAGCAGTGTCTTCCTTCCAGTAATTTCTTACCCATGGCACTTTTCTCCTTGTTATCATTTCTCCTTGTTTATTTGTTCAATGTTCATATCAAACCGGAAAATGTTCCCTTTCTACTCCCAATACAATCATTCTTCTTTCTCTTCTGCCTGCCTTTTTGCTTGAATGATGTTTACTGCAGTAGCCTTTCCTCTGCTTTTCCCTTCCTTCTCTAATTGCATTGAGGACTATTTGGAATGATTCCCTCTGTCTCTAAAGACTCTTTAAGATCAGATTAGTTGATCACCTCATAATTTTTGCAGTCCCTTAGTTGGAGGTGGCCTAGAGCTTATTTTGAGCTTGACTTAATATGATGTTCTCCTGTCATTGCCACTCAAGCATATGTATCACAGCTGTGAAGCTGCAGAACATGCAAGTTTTTGGCAGCTTGCTTTACATTTGAGGATGATGAGATAAAAAAGAGCTGTGTGAGATAAAAAGGAGCTGTAGCATCCTGAGACACGAATGATCACATATGGGAGAGAAGTAAAGAAAATAAAGATTGTGTAGGCTTTAACCTCAAGTGCACATTTTTGTGTGTCTGGTTGCCTAACGATACACATCTGTGAAATCAGCATTGTATGCCCTCTGAAAAAGGGCAGTTCAATTTGTTGATGTTATTGAGGAATGACAGAGCATGATTTGATCAGCATTTGTACAGTGCAATTGAACTCAAGAAAAATGACGAATACTGAAAATATGTAGGCTTTGCAGACAGGCAGAGGAGGATGAGGAATGGAATGGAATTTCAGCTAACATGTGTGGTATGTCCGGAATCTTTATCTGAGATATAGTATTAAAATTGAATTTCTCAGAAGAAATATAGGACTGTCAGAGAAACATCACTGGCAGCATTACTTTCATTCTGTCATTTATCTGCTTTACAAGCATAAATCAGTCATTATGCTTTATCACAAAATAGTTAATATGACACTTTCCCCTATGCAATTCCACAGGTATCCAGTGAGACAATCTTCTTGGCTGTCAAATACATGTACCTTGGAATTACACACCCATATCTTTAGGGTCAGGATCGCCTTCTTTCACCAACTGGAGTCCTCATTCATCACACTAGGTCAGGTCACCCAAGTAGTGCTGGTGGGCTTACTTCGCTGGCTTCTGCAGCTGGCAGCTGCAGAGTTCTGACCATGATTAATCATGTTGCATTTACAGTGCTATATTAATTGTTTTGCTTCACAAATGAAAAAACTTTCAAAAATGTTAGGTCTCTAACAGGACACAAATTGCCAATTTAGTTTCTTTGTATCAGGAATAAAAATTTGTTAAGCAGTAACACTGCATAGATCACAGGTGATGTGATACTCTAATCAGAAATTCGTACTTGTAGTTTAATATCAGTGTTCTAACAGTGTCACATCACATATTTTTTTCTCAGGATCCTGAAGATCATGAAGTATCTTTCAGCCAAATAGCTAATAGTGTTTTAGAGATTTTAAAATAAATGAATAACTGGAAAATATCAAGATTTATGTTTAATTTAAGCTTTCATATTTTCTCTAAACATTTTTTTTTATATTTTAAACTCATGGTCAATAGATTTTGCAGTTTGTACAAACCCTGAAAGCTAAAGCCAAATTGGCCGAATGCCTGGTTTCCCTTTTTTTTCTTTTCTTTTTTTTTGTTTTTTTGAGGGGGAAAAAACCAAAACACCGTGCTTTTTTTATTTTTAGACAAAAAATATAGTCTGGGATTTGAATAGGAGCCTACAGGATTTATTTCCTTTCTGTCCCAAACACTGAGTCCAATATGGTGCTCCTTAAAGTTAACTCTTTCTGTCTTTGGCTATCTTATGGCCAGAGTGCTTACTACCATTCTGCTGTATCAAGTTGTACTTTTCTCATTTTTCCAAAATCCATCCCAAAGCTTTAGTCTGTGGTTTCACAACAGAGATTAGTAAGCCTAATAGCTGTTGCTTACCAAAAAAACGACAACACTGTTTCTCCATTTCCCACCCTCAGCCACAGAGTCCTCCCATCTTCCTCACTGCTGTTCATTTGATACATGGTAGGTGAGCTGAAGGTCAGAAATTATTCACTGGGAGGGAACAGTGCTCCTTTACTGATATCTTAATTAGTGCACTGTGGGAAAGAAGGGTGCCTTCACTTACAGAAGGCAAATAGGCATATATTGTGGGAAGGAGTTGAAGAGGGGAGGACAGAAATCTGTTCTGACAGGAGAAAGCATGAAACTCACCTTTAGCAACTATTTAATCCGTTTTACTGGATTAAATAGAAAAGTTCCCATTGCATGAGAATCCCAGGGCATCCTGAATCACATTCTTACTGATTTTTACAGTGCCTTTATAGTTATTATTCATGATACTCATTGCTGAATGCTCCACATAGGTGTGAAAAACAAGCAATATACAATATTATACTGCTTATTCTGCTTTTAGTTCAGCATGATCGTGGCAAATTATCACCAAATATGTTTCTTCTCTCATTTCTGCCTGTAAAATCATAAATAACTCTGCTGAAGACAATCAAATTATGGTGCTGTGGAAGTGGACAGATGGAAGTTTAAGGGTGATGGTTCTTGGTTGGATATTTCCCCCCTGTATCTAGCTGCGGATGGGGTGACACAACAATGAAGAGCTGCTCAGCTTCTTTTTCCTTTCTGTTTTGAAGCTTCCAGACAAAACAAGTTGCTTGTAGCTCAGGAAAACTATTCTCTACTCAGAGTCTCTATAAAAAAAACTAAAAACAACAAAAAAAAAAAACCAAACAACAAAACAAACACACAAAAAGTAAAAATCAATGTGTATGTTGGCCTTCATATCCTCTGTAAAAGGTTCCTGAGAAGCAAACTGCATCCTGATCAGAGAAGCTAAAGGCTCCAATAGATTTAGTGCATTGCTTTATTATATTAGTACCTTTGGCTGTGTGCCCTGCCTCTCTGCTCATGCTGCATATACTAGAACAGATGCATGCCCACCCCTCCTCAGCCTTTCTTCGTAGGCTTGTTTTTTACCATAAATCCACCGCCTTTCACTACTTGAATTAATATGTTGAGCTGTGAACTTCAGCGGGTCAGGTAACAAAGCATGTTTCCTTCTACCTCTCCTGCTATGGGCCAGTAAATTCTGGTAGAACAGATAAGGAGTATGATGTTTTGTCATATAGCCATTAAATCCATTGGCAAACATCTGTCAGAGCTCTAAGAAACTCTCAGCATAGAGCCATACTCTCAGCAGAGTTTGGAAGAAACTGGGAATTCTGAGGCCAAATTTTAATTTTATAAAGAAGATATTTCAGATATTTTCTGCCATCTCATTCCTCTTAAGTTTCACCAAAATGATTTTTTTTCATATAAAAAGACAGTGTATTTTAATAAATCAGTCTAGTATTCATTTAGCTACATAAAGTCATGAACTTTAGCATTTAGGCCAATGAAAGGTACAAAAAATCTGTTCTCACAAAAGGCACTCCAAGTCTGACAGGCACACTGACAAAGGATTTATTTTCTATTCAGTCCCATCTAATTGTATGTGATTATATCTATTTCAATGCATCGTATAAAAACAAGTGGAAGGAAAGTTTTGTAGTGTGGCACTCGTCCTCTAATGCAGTATCTTTTGTCATGCACATTTCACATTCTTTTTGCTGTATGACTAGTACATGTGAAGAATTGGAATGTTTTAACACGTCCCTTCAGAAACTGGGATAAAAATAAAAGATATGCAGTCAGATAAAAGCAAGAAATAGAGCACACCAAATTTTCCAATACATTGGCTTTGCTCTGACCTATCAGTGTCATTTGGTTTAAAGGCAGAATAATTAAGGAGAAGAAATAATCTAAGAGTGATCTAAGAGTAGGAGTGATCTCCTAGTGGAATAGAAGTTCTTAATACTTTTGGTGTCTCTATGGCTGACAGGAAACAGAATGGAGATGAAAAACAGGGTGTATGGCTGAAACAGCAGCACTTTGATCTTAGGCTGTGCTTTTAAACAGCTCTGCATCCTTCAGAGCCTGGCATATGTTAAATCAGCTCTTATGTTTCTCAATCTGAGTGTAGGGAGAATTGCTGCCACAGAGGAGAACAAGGTTAAAAAGACCCAATGGTGAGTTTCAAAACTTTCCTACAGACCAGCCTTTAATCCAAGCATGGTCATAACCAAATATCTGGCCCCATACATGATTATTGTTCTGAATGAACAATATTTTCAGTGGTTACAGAGCTGCAAGTGCATGTTGAACTCTCCCCAGCTAAAAAGTTTCTGGTGACTAAATTAAACTATTTTATTTTTTCTGGATAATAGTTTGTTAGCTTTATAAAGCAAGTAGGATTTTTTTTAACAATTTTTTGTGGCAGTTATAGACAAAAGACACTGGAATGGGGTTCATCCCACCCAAAACCCAGAAACTTTATTAAAATCTTTGTCATTCTGTCATTCTGTCTTCATAGCATCTTGCAGTGGCAGCATATCCCAGTTGCAGAAACATGTAAGACGGGGTAACAATCAATAATAAAGGCACTGCAAGATTAATTTCCATGCATATATTTTTTTTCTTTCTAATGCTTGAAGACATCACAGACTGTTACAGAGTTTTATCCTGAGCTAAAAAATGTGAGAGCTGCCTTGATCCTTCAGTTTAATTGCCTAAATTCTGGAGTGGATGTGCCAGCTACTCCGCCTTACCTAGATCACATGGGGTACGTGGGCGACTGTAAGCAAAACAGTTCTGTAAGTCTGTAGCCAAGTTTATTTCAGCTTAGAGAAGCTGAGTTACATTCTCCAGCTGAACTCACTCTTGAACTCTTGTATTGAAGCTAAGTTTTAGAACGGCCAAGCGCATTTCCCTTCTGCTTTTCCATATTTGACTATATTCAAAGTGTTGCAAAAGAGGGGCACAGACACAATTATTCCATCACTCTGCCTGCTGGCAGATCCATCCCTGTGTAGCTCCCAGGCTGACCCATACCTCTTCCTGCCTCCTGCACTCATGAGGAAGCCAGAAAGCCTGTCCCTGTAAACAATTGGTGAAGAACTTGCACAGATTTCCCTCTTTCGAGTGTCCTTCATATTTTCTCATGTATTTCCATTCTTAATTCTTTTCTTGTCAAAGAGATTGCCTGCATAAAGTGTGAAGAAATAATACTTCCTGTTAGGAAGGGCTGGAATTTAATTCAAAAGTCTGTTCTGCTTTTGCTTTTTTTTGTGTGTATTTTAGGAGAGCTAAATTACAATCATGAAAGGAAACTAATCCACAAGTGCTTATCTTGCCAACTCACATTCAATTATTTGATTCCATTGGTAGCTCAATGTCTAATTGCTCTCAATATTAGTGACAAATCCCAGTTGTACAACTTCAGGTATTCTGTACACTGATATTATTTTAGATTGTCTTAGCTACAGAAGATTGGTTTCAAAATAAGACACTCTTTAACATATTGTCCCTTCTCTCTGTTTGCTTACATATTAGTCGGGTCAGCAATTTTGAAATAACTACAGCCTTGTTTGTTAACATGTTTGTTGTCATTTTGGCTACACTAAACTTGGCATCAAATTACTCATCAGCATAGTGAAAAGCTTGCTCTGGTGGTAGGACAATAATTGAATTGTCAACAAAGATCAGTAAATTAATGTTAACATTTCCTGTCCAAATTCTCTAGTTTTCAAATCCTGTTCATAAAACAAGGAGAAAGATGTAATGTAAAATGTGCTAGAAGCCTGATTAGAATTTAAATATGTGAAAAGCGCTCTTCATTGTAACAGGCTTAGAAAAATGGCTGCAAAAAAAATCCGTAAATGTTTTCACATGTTCCTGTACCTAGTAACTAACATGTTACCAGAGACCCAGTCATTCTACAGAAAACTTCTTTCATGCTGACATGATTTTTGTCTGTTTTTTCTTGCCTTTCTTTGCCTTTCCTTGGTTTTGCATTTCTTGATTTTCTTTCTTATTTTAATCTTTTTTACATACTTAAAGATGTTAATATCATAACTTTTCAGTGCTTGTGCTTTGGTATGATGTCTCTTGATGAGATTTTCTTTTTCTATTGTCATATATGTTTATATTTGCAAGAGTAGTGAAAATAGAGGCAGTTGTTATTTTTGTGAAAATATTGTGATCAGCAAATGTAAAAAAAAAATAAATAAATAAACGATAAGAAAATCCTAATATTTCTCATGTACCAAAAATTTTCTTACCTGGCAAATTTGTTTCCCTTAATATGCCCACTCATCCTACAGTCTTTAAGTATATTTATGTTGTATGCACTGGTCTTAAAACAATACGCCTAAGTCAAGACCAAAGATTAGCTGCACAGTCAAGCCAAAGATATGGCTGTAACACAAGGAAACACATTCTTCACAAGACAAAACGCTCAGACACAAATACTGAAAATATTAGCATCCATCCATCTTTTCCATATCTTCCTTTGACCTCTATTGAAAAATGGCTTGACTTCAAAGTGTGCATTCCCTTACCATGAAGTTGGACCTGGAACTGGAAGGGACAATAAGTATGAACAAGACAGTTATTCATGGTGCTCTTCAAAATAAGTGTTTCTTACAAGTTACACAGATGTAATTACACAGATGCCTATCTACCTTTTAGGCAAATGGGTACTGGTGGGATCTTTTGTTTTTTAATAACAGCAGTTGTTGTTAACAGCAGAGATAAAGGTGATACTGGTACTTTACTTCTTAAGTACCAATAGAGTCTGCAGATTGCGGAAGGATCCCTGCAGAAGCTCAACATCTGTTTGAGAACTGCTGCCCGTGAAGCCTGGTCTGCCTGGTTCTTGCCACTGAAGAGGCAGAAGGGAGTTGAGAGGCAACATTAGTATTTGCAACTAATCTTAATACGTAACAGCTGCTGAAACTCATAATGCTGTATGCACGAAGTCTCTGTAGATATCTTCCCAGCATATCACATACTTGACACTTCTGCCTTCTGGAAAAATTTAATAGAAAGGATAGGGTAGATGGGCAGGCTGGCAAGAGGTCTTCTTACCAAGTATTTTTCTACCTGTTGAGGATATGTTTTTATCTAATGATGGTTTACAATAGTCTTTACTTAACAAGGAATTCTTTAAAAATTCAAAAAGTCCAAGGCTGCATTGGGACTTCCAAGCTCTTAACCCTCTTTTTCACTACTCTGTGGATGGCATTTCCCAAAAGGTACCACAATGGCACAGAGGTGTAATGATTTCTGCACACCAAGAAATTATGAGCCTTTTTTGCTGAATGGGAAAAATAAAAATCAGTCCTGTGGCTGTAGCAGTCATGTTTTGAGGTTCTTTCATTCAGGAAGAAGTCAGAAGATCTTCTGAAAAAATATTATCCAAAGGTGAGTGTGATTATGCAATGAAGTAAGAATGAAATAAGGGGCATTTGGAGGCAATAAGAAGTCAACATCTTGTTAGAGCTCTGCCTCAAGCAGCATTGTCTACAGAAAAACTTACATTCAGCAGAATCTCAAAAGCTAATGCTAAAAAGCATTATTCCTTAGAGCATCTGGAAGAATATAAAATATGTCCCATTTATAAAGCAGAGATACACTTTGTAAATCTTGCCCAGGGTTCTCTGTCAAATAACATTGTTTAAACTGAACTGCTGTGACCTTGAGTTCTCATTCACACACAGGCAGCATAATGTCTTTCTCAGCTAATAAGATGGACAATGGCGGAGCAGTTGACGTCATCTACCTGGACTTGTGCAAAGCGTTTGACACTGTCCCGCATGACATCCTTGTCTCTAAATTGGAGAGACACCAATTTAATGAATGGACCACTCAGTGGATAAAGAACTGGCTGGATGGCCGCATGCAAAGAGTTGTGTAAATGGCTCAATGTCCAGTTGGAGACCAGTAACAAGTGGTGTCCCTCAGGGATCAGTGTTGGGACCTGTCTTGTTCAATATCTTTGTTGGCGACATAGACAGTGGGATTGATGCATCCTCAGCAAGTTTGCCGACGACACCAAGCTGTGTGGCTCGGTTGATACACTGGAGGGAAGGGATGCCATCCAGAGGGACCTGGACACGCTTGTGAGGTGGGCTGATGCCAACCTCATGAAGTTTAACCAAGACAAGTGCAAGGTCCTACACCTGGGTTGGGGCAAGCCCAGGCACAGCTACAGGCTGGGCAGAGAAGAGATTCAGAGCAGCCCTGCAGAGAAGGACTTGCGGATGTTGGTCAATGAGAAACTGAGCATGAGCCGGTTTCAGTGCACGCTCACAGCCCAGAAAGCCAACTGTATGCTGGGCTGCATCAAAAGAAGCATGACCAGCAGGTCAAAGGACGTGATCCTGCCCCTCGCCTCTGCTCTTCTGAGACCTCACTTGAAGTATTGTGTCCAGTTCTGGTGTCTTCAACATAAAAAGGACATGGAGCTGTTGAAGCAAGTCCAGAGGAGGGCCACGAGGATGATAAGGGGGCTGGAGCACCTCCCATATGAAGACAGGCTGAGAAAGTTGGGGCTGTTCAGCCTGGAGAAGAGAAGGCTGCGTGGAGACCTCATAGCAGCCTTCCAGTATCTGAAGGGGGCCTATAAGGAGGTGGTGGAGGGACTTTTCATTAGGGACTGTAGTAGGACAAGGGGTAATGGGTTTAAACTTAAAGAGGGGAAGTTTAGATTAAATATAAGGAAGAAGTTCTTTACAGTGAGGGTGGTGAGGCACTGGAATGGGTTGCCCAAGGAAGTTGTGAATGCTCCAACCCTGGCGGTGTTCAAGGCCAGGTTGGACAGAGCCTTGGGTGACATGGTTTAGGGTGAGGCATCCCTGTCCATGGCAGAGGGGTTGGAACTAGATGATCTTAAGGTCCTTTCCAACCCAAACCATTCTACGATTCTATGATTCTATAATGCCCAACTTGAACAACAGAATGATCAATTTTAATTCTGGTAGATGTTTGTTTTGCCAAACAGTATTCAGTGTGTTATATTTGTTACAAAACTGGGGGAGAGGAAAGGAGAGAGAAAGGCACTCAGTGATCACCAAATTTCTATATATTAGAGACTCAGGAAAAGCTTTCAATTACATAAAAGTGGAGTATTACATATGGTAGACCCCATATAAACCAAATCCAGTCTCTAGATTTTGACATGTTTAGTTCTTTTGGATATGTACTAACAATATCAAGCCAATAAGCAAGGTAATATTTTGTGTACTTAAATTAAGCAGAAATTGAACTCAATTTTTAACCTGAAAAGGATGTGATGATTATTGCAAATGGTACTTGTTTGGTTTTTTTACACTCTCAAGTGTTCTCAAGGAATACACCATCTAAGATTCATATGGTCAACCATAGATCCATGGATCATTATGAAATACTTTGTTTCATATTAATGGCCTTTTTTGGTTGACAAAGTAACTGTTTTCAGTATGACAAATGTATGCATAAATTAAGCACAAGAAGATAAATAGATAATTTGCTTACTTTCTAATTTGGAATGCATGCTAATTTTTACGTTTGCAGAAATTAGGCAGATGGTATGTAATGATGAAACCAGTTGTTGCTCCTCATTTGAGCAGCATAAACACTAAATGTGAAAGTATTGTTTGTTCTTACCATACACACCTTTGAGTCAACAATTGAGCTATATTATATATTACTAAATACATTTAATCAAAGTAAATTTGAATCTCTTGCTGAATATTATTAAAATTCTGACACATGAAGGAAGGAGCTACTGTGATTTTACAAAGAGGTTGAGACAGATCACTCTGACTAACCGCAAGGTTCAGCCTGATATTTCAAGCAATTTCAATCTACTCTTGTCAGATAAGACGAAAAAACCAGGATTTTTGTTCAAACAATTATTTCAGTAGACCTAAGTGAATGAACATTATGAATATTACATCATGTATGTATTTATAAACACACACTTTACATAGTATACAGATGTCTGCAATTCTCCCTTATTCCAAAAAATGAATAGTTTTCAATCTATACAGAAAGACTTCCAATGAGTAATGTGGGTCATGGCAACACACCAGCTTAAAACCAGCAAGTTTTGAAATATATGTTTGTTTTACTTACTGTCAAATGAAATGTGGTAATGCTATGAAGTGCAAGTGCTGTCTCCCAAGATGCCTGGGGTGAAATCCTGAACCTACTGAGATCAACAGGAATTTTGTCCTTAACTTCAGTGTCTTAAGCTTATGTGTTTATATGTCAGAATAGTGATTGAAAGCACAAAATCTCAATCCCACCTGGGAGCCATCTCTGATAGTATAAACTATAGAAATGAGTCAACTAAATACAGAAAAAAATCTTTACCACAAGGTGTGTAAGCTGTAAACCCCAGCAATCTAAACACTAATGATTTTGCTTAGATTTTTCCAGTCCCTGTGTCATGTTCAAGTACGTCAAGTGTTCAAGTAATTTATTTCTAAATAGATCCAGTGAGAATATTAGCCTCTTATGGCTATGATTCTGGTAGACATTGATTGTCTGCACTGATCCTATGCTAATATTTTCTTTCCACTGTTCAAAATGTATTATAATAATGTGAACCAAAGTCTCAACTTTTCACAACACTCCTAAGAAACAATAGGCAGGTCCCTGAAGGTATAGCTTCAATTTACATATGGATTGAAGGTTCTGACTAGTACTTACATTATCTGAACATCCCCAGTAACACCATCTCCTGAACTCTGTGGAAATAAATATTTCGTTAGGACTGTATGGATTTAAAAATTGAACACCTAGGTTATATTTTGCTGTGTTTAAAGATTAGTCCTTGTGTTCCATGAATGGAAAATAGTGTTTAAAAACTGAAAAGAAAAAAAATCAGCTCCATGTGAAACACATTTTTCTGCAGCAATAGGCATACCATAAGCAATGGATTTATGTCTGACGCCTTGCACTATGAAGCAATTCTTGACAGAGATAAATCAGCCTGAGAAAAGTGAAAAAAAGATTAATCAAAAGAAGGGGTGGGGGAAGAGAGGTATTAAGACCAGACAAGTACAAAAATAACTAAGTTAACTGAATAAACATTATGAAAACAAAATATAGCCAAGGGAATAGTAAGGAAGTAGCATAAATACTTCAAAGGAAGTCTTATTTTCATGAAAAACAATACTATGATTAGTCTCAGTTTTCTAGCCTAAAGGTATTTTTCTAAAATTCTTTTGTACATTATTCATATTCTTAGTATAAAAAGCCATGTTGGCTCCATGATGATTGGTAGTAGTGTAGCAACAGAAAGAGCTGTTTTGCTTTCTGCTTTGCATTCTTTCATTAAAGTGGGCTCAAATGGTAAAGTGGCAATGGAATTTGGCACTCAAGTGTCTACCTTTGGTCTCACAGCTAGAATTTGATTCCCAGCATTCACAGTATCTTTTGAAAATGATGAGTCAGACAGATGCTGGCAGACTTCCAGATCTTGGTTACATGTGTGAAAGGACACTGCTTTTCTTTTAAAGAAGGGAAAGAAAGAAATTAAAAAAAAAATAAAAATCCCAGATGAGCAGTCATAGTTTTGTGCCCAGAGAGAAGAAAGATGAACTGAATTTGCATTAGAAACCCCTGTACCTAATTAGGGAACAGAGGAATGTACAGTAGTAATAAAAAGACATCTCTTGCATTTCCAATTCTCAACAGCAGAAGAGGAAACAAAGTTTAAAATGATAACTTTTGTTGTAAAGAAAAGCTTTTTAAGGCTGAAAACAATCCTTAAAAAATGTGAACATTAAATAATAAATCTATATCTTAAAATAAATAAGCTCACTTTTCACCTTTCATCAACTACCAATTAACGTAAGTTTATTGACTTCAGAGATATTTTCCTTATTTAAACCCACATGAGCTAGAGATATGATGTGGATTTTGTCGCAGGGAGAAAGCTGTGTAGAGCTTCAGGCAGTGGTGCAAATTGAAAGATACCTGTACCACCAGCAGAACCACTTTACCCAGTAAACAAAGAATTGAGGTGAGGAACCTGGGTCCAATCTGGATTCTAAAACTCCCACAAATTCAGGAAAGGTCGGATATGATATATTTCATTGAAACCAAACCCATTAATTTCCAATGAACTAGAGAAAGGGGTAAAGGGTTCAGATTCATTTTATGCCACGCACAAGGGTGACCTCTTCTGGCCGAGGACAAAACTTTGAAACATTCTCCCCTGGTTTGAACCTTTTTTATTTTTAATTTTTTTTTCACTTAAACCGAATTATTCCTGTCTGAAAAGAAGTATCTGAAACTCCATTTACTAACACTGTGACTTCATTAATCAAAAAGTCGAAGTGTGGATGGTATTTAATATGTCTGTTGTATCAGTCTGGAGTATGCAATGATTTATTGGTATTTCTGGTACATTCTAAGTTACCCTAGCAACAGAATGTCTGACTCTATGATTGCCACTTTTAAGGCTGAAAAAGTTCAGAGTAAAAATATTCAATTAAAAATTAGTGTTGAATTGTCAACTGTATTTACAGATGCAACTGATACAGTTGCACATACAAATATAAATTCCCTACTGTATGGGAGTTTTGAAATCAGGCTCAGCAACACCACAGCTCATCCCTAAGTCTTTACACAATTTACTCATATTTTAAGCTATTTCAAAATTACAATATCACATGAGCTGGGAAATTATTATATGTAAAACATTAAAACAATAAGATTAATTAATTTTGCAGTAATAATTTACTCAGATTTTCTCAACAGAAGTGTTTTTAAAGCTTCTTGAAAGCAGAAAAATTGATACATCTGTAAAAGATCAGTTTCAAATAATTTTGAAAACTGACTATCTTCTTTTGCTCTTCAGATGAAAATACAGATGTAAAGTCTTAGCTATGGTTAGTCGTTACCATAAACCAAACATAAAATATATAAAAGGTTGCTTAAATATTTTCAGTGCAATGGCTGAGGCTTCTTAAATATTGTTGGTGTTACAACAGATGAAGTTCCATCTGTGGTTGGTACTAATGTAAGTTAAATTCAATATTGTGTTAAAGTCATTGATGGAGTTTAATTCTATCAGGCACTAAAACAGAGCCCTCTTCCAAGGCAAGGTTAGAAATTTTGTCCTGGGGGTGACAAAACCTGGGAATACCACTGCTGCAAGATCCTTTAATAACTGATATGTTACAACATCAGTTCTCAAATTCAGAATTCCCAAGACACAGGTGGAAATGTCTAAATTTGCTAATGGCTAAATGACACATGGCTAAATTAATTCTTCATTCTCAATTGCTTCTTGACATGTTCTTTGCAAAATACACCTGTCCTTATGCCTGAAGAGCCAACCCAGTATCACTGTACTTCCTGGATAAACATCCTAATTATTTTTAGACTTTTATTTAATACCTCATTATTTTAAGTTTAAAATCCAGCTTAATAGGATAATAAATCCTTTGGAAATATCTATGCTGAATGTTAGCTGAAGGCCTGAAATTGTACTTGAGATAACTCTGTCTTCACCTTGGCTGAAGGTTAATGTTGGACACCACCAAGCGATCAACATATCTGAATTTCCAACAGGTACAAACAGGACAGGTTTCAGGTTAGACCCCATTCAGGAAAAGGTTCGAGCTTAACAAACTTAGATTATTGAAAACTCCAGCCTGGCCTGGACACAGATAACAGAGTTATCTAACTGTAATTTTATTGGTTTAATTCGTCTAGGATTTCTTTTTGTGGTTGAAAATTAGCTTTAAATATATAGGGAAGAATTGGTCACTGGGAGCTGAAATAACTTCCTTTATTGAGGAAACATCTGGAAAACTTAGATACTTTCATATACAATGCTGGCAACATCAAAGCAGCACTCCAGTCGTATTCAGATATAATTGGGAAGTCATTGAAAATCTTTCCATTATAACTTCTAAACTTCCCCAGCTGCTAAGAAAAACACTGCCACACCACTCTGGCAGCCACACACAGACCTATTTGAAGGCTGTGCCTCATACAATTCAAGTGGCTGGGAATCTTACTGCTACTGCAGGAAACAGGCAATTTCCAGGATACCTCTATTCAGGAGGAAAGCCTTTGTTCAACACTTGGCTTTTTGATTGAAAATATAGAGAATGGTGGGATTGAAGAAAATCAATTCAGTAGCCAAAATGAACTCTTCAAATCTGAAGCTTGTTGCCTGGTTCCTCCTGTTTCTCTAGAGGGAAGAGAGATAGGGAGCATCACTATTGTTGACAGCTTCTGGTTTAATTTTCTCACATGAATTAATTCATCATGTCTAACACTGAGAAGAGTGTATATATGTGGGTTTGAAAAGGAAATACTGGCCTTGAAATACTGCTTTCTTTTTTGATACTCAACTGCAGAAATCCCAGGAACAGTCTGAGAAATGCCATACTGAAAGGCAAAATTTTTGGTATGTGCTACAAAAAGTATTTATTACTGTTATCGTACAGTCCATTGTCTGCTTTTGATGTGTAGGTATAGATTTATTTCTTATGGGTGTTTCTACTTAGAGTTGAAATTTCAGTTGTCACTCTCTAGGAAAAAGAAAATAATGCATAAATTATACAGAGGAAATATGATATGAAATTTGAGACATCACAGAATTCACCAACCTTCTGGCAATCTTGCTTTACTTCAGATTTTATTGTCTTGCATCTGAATTTCTGTTACATTTTGTAATGCAAGCAAAAATTCACATTTAATAAAACATTTTAATTTTAAAGTACACATAAATGCACACAAAAATGGTGCAGCTTGCAATAACATTTACAAAGCCCAGTGTTTGTATTACAGCATGGATAACTACAGTGAAAATTTATCAGTTTAGAACTTTAACTCAGAATTTTACAAGAAAGTTGTTTTATGAGAATAGGAGTCAGGGAATTCACTTTTCACTTTTCATCAATACAGAGGAAAAAGGATGTTATGGGTTGGATAAAAAGATATCAGTAAATTGTTTCTTTTCAAAATCTTTTTTCTGCAATTTTTGTATTAATTGGTCCCACCTTCTACTTTAATGCAAAATGTCTTTGTTAATCACTCTACAAGGAGCAAACCATTACACTCTTCTTCGAATCAGGCGATATTGCCCTTCAGTCTCTTTAGGTGAGATATTAAGCCTTCTCTCTTCAAGGAACTGCCTTTTGAGCAATATAATCTAGTTTCTCCCTTCTTCCCTTCTTCCTTTTCTTCCTCCCTCCTTTCCTATCTCTTTTAAAGCCTGCTGTTTGTAACTTCTAGGATAGAAGTTTTGCTAGAAACCAGAGAAGACAGCTGCAATAATTGAAAATTAAGAAGCATCTAGGAAAGATTTTACCTCCTATTCAGTGGAAGAAACAGGGCACTTGATCTGCGTATTTTCATTTTCCTTCCCTCTATAATAAACCACAAATGTTACCTTAATTTTTCCTATCATCTTTGATTATTTCATTTTTAAGTTGGTAATGATCAGTACATGCATGCCTACAGCACAATTTAGTCTCATGCGTAAGTCTTGAAATGATCCTATGTTTATGGTAGAGCATACAGAAAATGCCAAAATAGAGAATATCAAAACTGAAGCAGTTCATACGAAATCTTAATACCGTGTTTGGGTTTCACATATTACATGAGTGTGATATACTGAACATTTTTGTTCAAAGCATCACTAATACCATTTGTCTATACTATGTTAATCTGCCATCCTTTATTTCCATTATTTCCCATGCTTCCAAGTTTTTCACTGAATTCCATAACCACAATGGTTCTACACAGTAAGTACATCCAGGCTTCTGTCAGAGGTGTTGAAACAAACTCACCAGAAACTTTGCCTATCTAGCGTCTTCTCAAAATTCAGAGCAAGGTAATCCCCAGAATTACTAGAGTCCTCCAGAGTGTTAGATCCCTGAAGATCTGAAGGCAACAGCACTTGGCTGAAGAACATCTCTTGAGCCTTCCCTGGTTTTAAACAAATCATTACAATAGGAAAATGGCTCAGAGATCTAGTTCATTAAATAATCTTCTAATATGACCTCCAAACCTGTCTCATTACTTCAGCCATTTCACTATTTATTTCCCTGTATGAATGGAGGTAATTCTTTATTCATAGATGCGTGAACATTTATTCCCATCCTAGAAATCCTGTGCTGGCTAAAATCTTTGACAAAGAAGCTGACCAGGTCTAACTTCCAAGCTAGATCTGTCCTCAAAGCTAGGACATACTAGCTCCTCTTTAGACCATAGTTTTTCTTTGTGGTGGGTCTGTTGAAAGAATTTCTGCTTTCCATAAAGTAAATCAAGTTTCTAAATGCCATAAACATCTGTGATATCTCCTTAATCGCAAATGAGAGATAAAGTAATATACTGTGCCATATCCGAGATTCCATAATCGTAAATTTTGAAAACATTTCCAGCACATAGCACTGAACAGTTTTACTAATCTGTCAGTTTTACTAATCTTAACAGACAATCCTTTAACTGTGGCCAAAGTTTCTGTTTCAGACAAAATGGGACTGCTGATCTTTTGATTTCCTCCACTGTTACATCATAACCTCAATATATCAGATAGGTCAATCAATATTACACAGCTAAAAGTGGCTACTTATAGTGGCTTCCAGAAGACTCTGGAAAGCTCTACCTGAACCTTTCAAATAAGTTATATGTTAGAATGAAGAGGACTGTGGCTTAGGTCGTCACCTGACATTCTGGGAAACAGATTTCAGGTCAGAAGCCAGGTCAGCATCCACTCCTCAGGTCTGCACTCCCACAGATGGTTAGATCTCACATGTCATAAATCAGGTAAAAGATCAAATTCTAATACATCCAGGAAACCAAGAGGTATATTTAAAAGTCATATATTATCCTTTCGAGGATTTCCCTTACCAAAAGAAAGGCTTAACGTCTAACTTCAGATCTGGATGCTACATCATCGATTTAACACCTCCAGCCTTCGTGATCTGTTCATACAGCAAGGTTAACCTAGCCACAGTCATTGACTTTCCAAGCTATGTAGTGGATACATAGCCATTCACCTTTCAAGATTATCCTCTAATGTCCTTTTAGAAGTAAGCCTTCTAGTGTTATACTGTTCTTTCGATTCTTACAGAGTACTTTCATTTTGCTTGTCTTCCTACCTATTGTTAACAAGGCCAGTCAAAGGCAATTCACTGGTACAGCTACAGATGAAACATCTTGAACGTCATACTTCAGACATGGCAGTCTGGTGAATGTAAAGGACCCATGATAGTTGGTAACTACTTCACTAAATTCAGATTAATACTACTCTGACATAGGAAGGAAGCCCCTCCCATCCTACTGCCATCCCCAGTCCTTCTCTTTATCAGTACTAACCTGATTCAACCTCCACCCTCCCAGAGGAATTAAAAAACGTAAGACCTTCCCCAGTCACAAACATATATGTACATTTGTATGACTTCTGGGGGCAGGAAACCGAGCACCTGCGCATAATTTCCTTACAAAATGGAACCAGCTGCCTTTTTAAGGGTCCCAGAACTCTCATGCTCTGTTATATGGGAGTGGGGGAGAAACAAATTTCTTAAATTTTTCTTAAGCAAGCACTAGAGCGGAAGATCAATTACTGCTTATGGACTCATGAACAGGAGGCTAAGCTGAATGAAGGCAGAAATAGAGTTAGGGCAAAGTTGGGAATGAGTAACAGGATTGTCATGATTTAACCTAGCCAGCAACTAAGTACCACACAGCCACTCGCTCACTACCCCCTGCCATGGAACAAGGAGGAGAATCAGAAAAAGGTAAAACCCATGGGTTGAGATAAGAACAGTTCAATAATTAAAATAAAGTAAAATATCATCATCAACATCTTAGGAGGGAGGAGAAAGGGAAGAGAGGAGGCAGAAATAAAATCCAAGACAGGCAAGTGATGCACAATACAATTGTTCACCACCTGCTGATCGATGCCCAGCCTGACTCCAAGCAGTGATCAGTCCCTTGCAGCCAACTTCCCCCCAGTTTGTGTACTGAGCACAGTGTTTCATGGTATGGAATAGCCATTTGGCTGGTTTGGGTCAGCTGTCCTGGCTGTACTTCCCCTGCTAGCTTCTTGCGTACCACCGGCAGCACATGAGAGACCGAAAAGTCCTTGACTAGTGTAACCATTACTTAGCAGGAACTAAAACATTGGTGTGTAACCAACATTGTTCTCAAACTAAAGCCAAAATGCAGAACTGTACCAGCTACTAGGAAGAAAATTAACTCTATCTCAGCTGAAATCAATACAGTGATCTGCTGTAAATCAAGAAAGAACAGTGACAAAAAGAACAATAAGGCTGAAGGGAAAAAAGTATTCTGGAGAAGATGAAAAACATAGGCTAGGAAGGAAAATAAGACTAACTGGGCATGAATAAGAGAAGAAGAAAGAGGTACAGTAGAAAACGGGAGACTTGAATTAATATAAACATGAGCAGAGTATATATAAAGGTGGGAAGTCTCTTCTGCACATAAACAAGGAAAATAAAAACCCAACTGTTGAATAAATATGTTATATTTACTTTTTTTATACTGAAAACTTGAAGAATTTGCTTGTAAAGAGGAAGCAACTTGAGGAATTAGTTCAAAAGTGGGGTTTGGACATGGTGGACCAGAACAGCTGTTCAGAAGCCATTACAGTCTATTGTGCAAATTTTTCTTAGTTCAGTGCTTATTGGCTTAATAGAGTGCTCAGCAGACCCCTCTATTAATCTTGCTGTCAGCCCTGCACAAATTCCACACTTAAAAAAAATATCCCCAGCCCCCCTACACTTAAAGCACGACAAGAATGCAGAGGGAGTTAGACCCACTCTTCCAAAAAGAGAAGGGGGCTGCACAGTGAAGATAATGTGCATTGCAGAGGTAACAGGGGAAAAGGAGGCACATAGCTGTGCCTGGCTACCTCTCATTCCCTTTCCCTATATCTAAACACCTTATTTTCTCTGACTCTGTGCTGCTTCTCACAGAACCAGTGTTTTCATCTCTTCTAAAGTGAAACAGATGTGTCCCTCATCACATCCCAAAACACAAGGGACACAGTTTTACTCATCACTCATCCCTATCTGCCCCTTCCACTCAAAATGATTGTATAAGTAGAACTACTAGCCCAAGGACTGACAGAAATCCTCTTGATGTTTGTTTGTACAAAAAGCATCTTTAAAAGGATTACTGTGGGGTGGATACAATTTTTTTCCTCTGTGGTCAAAACAAAGTGTAGTAGCTTGTTTTTTAAACCCACACCAATGCACTCACACAGCGTTTGGAATGGTACTGCATAGGCACTATCCATTCACAAGGCAGTGAGTAGAGATGCCTCAAATAACTAGAGAAAAGGCTGCATTGAAACTGTGTGGGATTTTTTCTAAAAATATATTCCTTATCCAGTATATGCAAAATAGATCCTGAAACATCATTAATTTCATGTTCTCCATTCAGTCCTGAGCATGATAAATTGTCAGACAGTTTTTCTTACAAATTAGGTAAGCTTTGATTTATCTTTGAACTAGGCTTCAGGCTGAGGTAAATTTTTCCTAATTGAACTGTAGTCCCTAAAAAACTGCAGTGAGGTGTTGACATAACCTTAACCACTGTGGTCCTGATGGTTTGTTTAGCATAGCTGTTTGCTTTGGAATGGCAAGTTTAGAGAAAAATCTGTGCAAATTGCACTCCTCAAAGCACATGAAGATCTGTGACTTCATTCAGCAGTTGTTGCAAAGTACTTAAGCTTTTATCTGGAGCTGACTGGTCCTCTTTCCATCACATGTATCGAAGATTGCAATCTAGCTCATCCTGCTATGTAACCAGAACTGCAGAGCTTTGTCTTGGATGCCGCCCTGAGGTTCATCTGCTTTTGAGATTACTCTATGAAGAATTACAGGTTACAAGTACATTAATTTCTTCTATCTCTTCCCTTTGAAAAGGCTTTTACTTACCAGAACCTTTCATGGTACATCTGAGTTGTGCATCTCAAAGATGAGGCTGAATTTTCCATGTGTAGTAAATAGAATGAATAAAGCAACAGACTACAGAATGCTATGTAAATTATTCACAGGATTCAGGATGTTTGGTTATGTCTTGCATTAATCAGTATGGTTTTAATTACACAAATGGAACATATTTTTTACTAAAGGATCAAGGAGCCAAATTTGAAGATAACAGACTTTTCACGTTTTATACCTTCTGTCATGACAGATCAAGCTATCATTCACTGCATAATGTATATTACTCTTTTAACAGTAATGTTAGTTTTCTTCAGGGCAATGTCATAACAAATAAATATAAAGCAAAAATGTGATGTCTTTATATCCTTAGCATCTGAGGTGTGAGATCGCCTACATTAGCAACTGCCCTTGAGCTAAACAAGATAGCCTTAAAATTCAAATCTGTAGAAGATTTTACTGTTGTCCTTGTGGTTAAGAATTTATAGATAAACTGGTGCCAACTTTTACTATGTATGTAGCTTTGGGTTTTTGGATTTTGTTCAACTTCTAAAAGCCTGTTTTGACAGCACAGATTTGTCTATGGATAAAATAGCTTAAAGACAGGCAGAATGCAGCTTCCCATGTATTTGAAAAGAACCTATGAATTTGAAAGGCTCTCTGAAAGAATTATTTAAAAACCATTAAGGGGCAGACATGGAGTTTCTTGGAGTTAACCAGCACAGCTCGTTCAAATTCAAAGAAGCCACACTGATTTATACCAGATGAGGATCTGCCCATAATAAAATCAGTTTAAAATTTAAATATTTATATAACTGAGGTATTACAAAAAGTTTAAAAGTAAAAGACTTTTCTTAATCTTTTCAGTCAAAGTCCCATGACTTTTTGTGGTTACTGGTATGTTTCCACCATGCTATATTTTTAACTAAGTTACTGGCTCTTAATTTGCTGCAGGCCATCATGTATCTGTATGTGTGTGTAATACTGAGCTGAACAAATTAAGCAGAATAAAAATAAAGTTATTTCTTTTTCTAAAAGAGCTTTAAAATTAAAAAAAAAGATAATTGCCTTTGATTTCCACACACAAGGTGATAACTAGCAAGGCAAGGTTTGTTAACATCTAACATCTGAACAGTGAATAGAATTCTCCCAAAAAAAATCTAAGGAAATTTCAGCACACTTATGTCCAACTGAAGGCTCTTCATAAATCTAATGTCGTCATTCTTTGAGTTCTCCCTTTGGATGGTGCTTGGGCCCCAAGTTTTGCAGATTGTTTTTCCCAGACATGTTCTTGTATTTATTGGCAGCTCCCCTGAAGTCAGTGGCTTATTCTGTGTTGGAGACCATATGTGTAAACTGAAGGTATTTTAATAAAAAATTCTAGATTAAAGGTGTTTGGTTGAGGGCTTTTAAGTACAGTCTCATGTTCTGGTCCATGTATACCTCAAGGAACATGTGATGCAGTACTTCTAATATTTTTGCATAGTTCTCTGTGCTGATCCATAGTCCAGATGTTCCAGTAGAAGTTATTGGGAAGCCAATAATCTGCTTGGGACCATTTTTATTAAAGACAAAATAATGAGTCAAGTCATCCGCTTGGAATAATGAAAAGAATTTCCCCTCCTCCATGAGAACAGCTCAGCTTAGTTCACTCATCTAGCAAGAAAAAAAAAATTTAAACCTCTGAATTTTCACAGTGCCATCTGATTTTGGAAGTACTTAGTATTTACTGCCTGTTCAGCCAGTTGTCCAAGTTGTCCAAACATTATTAAAAGTGTCTGGAGTTTCTTTACACAGATAAGTATATTAGGACTGAGTTTCAGCTAAGAAAGCTAAAAGGTGGTTAAGCATTGCTGGAATGTCAGCCATTTAGTCTTTGCTTTTGCTTACAGGAAGCATACATAAGTTCTCCATTGCAGACCCATTTCCAGGGCTCAATTTTTCATATAAATATGCCTGTACATAAGCTATACATCTGGAGCTGTTGATCTTTGATTTTTATATGAGCTGAATAAGTTGCCTAAATGAGCATGCACTTTTCAATGGTCTTTTAGGTCAATATGTAGGCTACCCACCTTAGTCATACTAAAACTGAGCCTTCCTACATTTTAGTTAAAATTTCCCTTTGTAATTCAGACTATGACTGTTGCTATTCTGACTTTCCAGATGTTTTACTTGGCATGGGTTCATTTCAAAACTTTTTTTCAGTACAAATATCACTAATTTGAACCATCCAGATCCACTAATTATAGATATTTCTGGAATCAGAATGATTTCCCCACACTAACATCAGTGTATTATATGCTTGTTTACACAGGAAAATATTTAGGTGAAAAATTAAGAGTTGATCCATAAATATAAAACTTAAAATAGCTGTATAAAACCCCTTCACTTCTTCCCAGAAAATGAAATGCTTGGGACATCTTTAAATAGTAGTTTCAGAGGGGTTTTTTTGCGTAAGATGCATTGGGAAATAATATATGTCCATATGTTCATATTTTTATTTTGTGTAATGTTCTTTGAATACTCTTAAATGAGGTAGGGTTCAAAATACCACTACATACAGAACGAAAAAGTTTGAACGTATTGTGTACAACAACATTTTGGGTGAAAGGTATCTTCTGATTATATCAAAAGATAATGGCCTGAAGTTTATTTCAAGTACACTAAGAAAATGTCTATTTTAGGTACATATATTTCTATCTGAATATACTATATGCCCCTCATGATCTTTAATGTATTTATTCTCACTAACAGTCCTACCAGGAAGTAATAATGTTGATTAGTCTATTAAATTATTTATTATTAATTAAGGATAAATAAACTATGTGCTAATGAAACTCATATACTATACAAATCTGTGAGAAACTAATTTTAGATTAGAGTCACAATAACATATGATTTTTAATTATTCCTTTTGTTTTATTCACATACATAGAGAAAAAAGCTTATTCATTAATATGTGTATTCAAAAGTATGACTTATCTGATTATAGTATTATGTCATTTCATAACTACTATTCCTCTGTTGGAAGAGAATGTCAAATTGCAGCTGTAAGGAGGAAAGGTAGCTTCTAAGTTACCTTTATTGGCATTAGGAGCCATTAAGTGGGGCATCTTCAAATGAGACAAGATAACATATAACAAAAAATCAACATACCTTAATTAAATGACACAGTAGCAACTAGTAACACAACAGACTCCCACATGCAGTCAGACCATACACAATTATGCAAACAACAGAAATTATGAATGAAGCAGGGTCTTGGGATTTGTCCTGAAAGATACTGCAGCTGAACTTTGACATAAAACATCTGGGAAAGAATTTCAGTGATGCTCACCCTGAGAGGAAAAGGCCTCACCAGCCTCTCTGGGTTATTTTCCAGGGTACTCAACCACTCCATTTCATCTGACTCCAGCTGTCATGATAATAGAATAGGCAACAGGTGTTCCTCTCTGGAAGGAAGGGTCTGGGCTCCCAGGAAATCGGGAGCAAGGAGATTTCACAAAGCACATGCATAGAGCCCAGCTAACAGTTAGTGAAGAGGAGATATTGCAGGTAGGAAGGAATTGCTAGCAAGTGAAAAAAAGCCAAAAGGATGCGTTCAAAAGATTGATGTTAAATCTGTATGTGGTTAGAAAAAGATACCCTTATTTTTAAGGGAAGCTATTTCACTGGGACTATTTGCATGTTTGCTAGTGAATATGAATAAGAGACTGTCACATAATGGGAAGTGAACTTGAGAGGAAAAAAAGAAAGATTTTTATCTCAAATATTCAAGTTTAATCCAGGGTTCTGTTGAGACTATACACAAAGAAAAAGGTCAAACCTTCCTCAAATTTACTTCGAAATATGAAAACATTTGCAGCTGAAAATGCCTTTCGTAGAACATTTGCAGAGCCATTATAGCTTAAGAATTCTATTCAGTTATTTTTCTCTTTTTGAGCTGACCTTCCCCATTTTTTCCTGGTCATCTACAGTACTTGTCAACATTTATGGCCTTAAAATGTATAATAGCTTCAGGCAGAATTTATTCAGCCCTGGTACTTCTACGCTGAAGCAAATCACCAGTAAAATTAGCACTAATTAAAACCAAAAATGTTTAAAACCTGATTTCTCATTGCAGAACTGTCCACTTAGTGAAACCCAATTAAAATGCAATTAGCTTTATAAGTAATATATATAATACGTAAGAAAGCCAGTTGCTCTACACTTTGTAGGTCTAATTTATTTTCAGATTACCTAGTGTAAGAAAACTTAAACTGGCTTTTAAACTTTTCACTTGTAGGGAGGATTCATTGTTATATGTTACCTATACTTAAGTATTCTTATTAAAAAGGAGAAACAGAATTGTTTATTGTGAATAATTCTGTGTTTGTCTTTTGTTCATGATAGCTCCAAATGGTAGAATTTTTAGTAATAAACATCTGTATTTTAAGAAATCCCTTACTTTCAGATGCCTAAGTGGTTATTTTAATCTACCTAAATCAACATGTTTCAACTTTCAAAGATACTTTCAAAGATACTTTCAAAACCTAAATAGCTATTAATGGGAGGTTAGACACCTGCTTGATGGTACGATGAATTACTTCTGTCTAGGTAGCTATTTCTCTTTACTGACCTGTGAAAGATCTGGACGCTTAGCTGAGATGAATACCTAGGTTCCACATTTCTTGGATGATTTGGTGACGTGAATCTCCACTAATTTTATATACTAATTTGGAGAAAAACGTTTATGATATTATAAATCATTTGTGTTTACTCCTGGTAGTGATAAGATCAATTTTAAACATTTGTTATAGTGTTAGAGGATGAAAGAAATCTGTATTGAAAGCCAGTGAAACCAACTTGCTTCTCATATGTATTAGTTAATAAATTATCAATCAGCTTGGGGTGGAAACTAAATTCTGAGTTTTCACTGTTAGATAGTTAACATCCTTATTCATCTTTACTGTTCACACTACCAGGTTTTATTTATCCTTAAGTACTGATATGCTAAAAAGATCTTCTCCCTTTATTTGATATGTGTATTTGAACTCCCTGCTTCTGAAATATATAAGGAATTTTTCTGCCTTTTCTGTATCTGTTAAAATGCCATCTTCTCCATACACAACTCCTTTTGCAGCTATTATGTTTAAACTGTGTTAGTTATTTAGCTATAAATCAAGGGCTTTTTATCTTTAATATCTCATACATTCCATTCTCTTTTTTGCATTTGCATGAAAACATTTCCATTGCTCCTTTTCTTTTTTTTTTTCTATCAGCTGCTTTCAGTTCACTTTAGTGCTAGAAAAGCTTTTAACAAAAGTGGTCTTTGATTTGGTTTGGGTTGGGTTTATTTAACTTTTAAATATTTTATTAATTTGAAGTACAAAGAGATTTAAAAAATAAATTACAAGTAGTTTTCTGTTGGTAGTAGTTTACTTGTTTCTTCTTTAGTGATCCTAGATACGGTATTTTATTTACATCCATAAATTACATCAAAGAGATGGCTCCTAGCAGGTAAGTATGACTTTCATTTTTTTCTAATAAAGAGAAAATTGGTATATTTTCTGATTTCACTGCTCATTTGTATAAGGGAAACATCAGGAAAAAATTACCCTCTGGCCTTATGTCTGGTAAATTATAATTACAAGAGCAAGCCAGACATTGTCAAGCCTGGAAGAATTTAAATACTTGTTGGTTTTAAACCAAAAATCGTGGACAAGCTATTTGGTAGTTTTGGAGATAGATATCACTTTTTATGTGAATGTGTTTTGTTATGGAATGACTGTACCTGTGGAAAACCATTTTGGACCATTTTAGATGCTTGGGATTTTAATGTTAATGTTAATCATACCCTTATGATAATCATGATAAAAGTATCTAAGGAAGTGGGTTTATGTGGGTATGTGAATATATATATACATATATATATAAATTGTCTTTTAATGTAAGTTGTATGCCTGAGCCCAGGCTTGTCCCACATCCAACTCATCTGGGTGTAAGCCCAGGCTCAGCCATAGGCTCTGGATGTGCTCTGGCTGGGGTCTTTGGCCCCATGCTTAACCCTCCTACCCTCTGCAGCACAAGCACACACAAGAAGGTACCACCAGATGTTCAGTGTGTATCCTCCATCACCCCTCACAGTGGTATCAATCATCCTCGCACACCTTGGCCTGCTCCATCACCCAGTACACAAGCAGCCTCTGCTTCCGAGGCATGTAGTCTGCCTGAGCAGGGTGCAAGGCAATATTATGTCAATCATTTCTGGGTCTGGAGCTGTGTAATCTCTTATTCTAGCTTCTTCAAAGATGAAATGCATATGCAGTGTATATACATATCCTATGAAATGGAAAACACTGTAGAGAAGTAGGACTTGATTTTTGACTTCTTTCTCCTTGATGACTTTGTGTTTCTAATGGGATAGTTGGTTTGTTGGGGTTTTTGTTGGGATTTTTTTGTTTGGCTGGTTTGGTTTGGTTTTTTGGTTTGGTTTGGTTTTTTTTTCATTCATTTGTTTGTTTGTTCTTCTTCCACTGGCTTCTCATGTCTTACTTTTCGTGAAAAAAAAAGGAAAAGAGGAAAAAAAAAAAAAGGAGAGAAAGAGATCATAATTTAAAAGCAAATAAATTGAAAGTAATCAATACATCTGTGCTTAATCTTTAAACAAGAAAAGTATCGCTTGTGAAAAAAACAGCTTAAACCACCAGAAAATGATCACATCTTCCAGAGTAAGCAAAAAAACCCCTGTAAGTGATAATTACCTTTTCATCTGCATAGATAACTACTCTCATAGAAGGTTACAATGAAAAACTCCAGGATTATTTCTCCTTTGCTTATTTTGTCATTAGTAGTTTTCAATTGTCTGGATAAATAGTAGCAGATACCAAACACATTTTTTGTAACCTTTAATTACTATCAAAGTAAGCCCAGGGCATGACTGTTTTTTAGGAGAAACAACCCACTGTAAGTAAGTCCGGCTCTATTTGTGCGCTTGTGACTAGAGTCAAAGTTGACAGCTTATGGCAGCAGTAATATTTACATAAAATTTAGAATCACAGCTCTAGAGGAAGAGTGTTGGCTTAAACAGATCAGAAGTTCAATTTTTTTTATTTCAGTTGACTAATACCCTTTGAAAATAGCTTCATGGTTTTTCCATTTGATGATAAATTTGTAAGAGTCTTTGCCTGTAGGAATGTGGTAGATGCGAAAGATATGGACAGAAATAAAATCCAAGCAGAACAAAAGGTCCACAGAGGACCTCTGTGACAGCTAAAGCCCCTTATTGATTGATGTTAGCATTTAGTCCCTTCAGATAGGAGATCTGAACTTCGATGCTCTGCTTTTACTGTTATCTTGTTATATAAACTTAAATAGGGAGAAAGACTGACTCCTGCGCATGTAATTTTGACAAGAGAAAGGAAATGGCTAAAGCCATGTGCTCACAACATCTTCATGAAAATCCTGGTGATTTTCATGTACACTGAACCTCAGGTCTTCACTAGTATTGTTCCAAGAAAAGTAGATAAATATGAAAAGATCACATATGTTTTTCTCTTATTATTACTACTATCATGGTTGATAATTATCATAAATAGAAATTGAAATGGAGTTTGGATGGCACTGTAGAATTTCAGAAAGAAAAAACCCAGTTCAGTCAAGTTGTATGACCTTTGGATTTCAGGTAAGTGGAAATAAAGAACTTACTTACAATATTTCCTCTGTAAATTTACATTTAGTAGGAAATACACATGGAATTAAAAAGGACATCAGCTAAAAATGTATTCATGTAGTTGATCAGTGCTCTGGAAGTGTAATTAAAACCAATAGTATGACCTGACTGGATAGGGGAGGACAGGGTGCATGCATGAAAATTTAATGGAATATTTAAGTAGAGATTTTTAAAGTACTGAAATAGATGTTATTTTTAAATAATTTTAATTTATGCTGTTAAATTCTGCACTGGTAGCAAACTCATTTTATGGATTTTTTTGTAAAGGCCAGCATGGTTATAGATAGCCAGCAGGAGTAGGATTTTAAGCCTCTTTCTATATTTCTTTTCCTTTTTATTTTTTTATTTTTTTTTTTTTTTACTTTTATTTGGAATTTCAGAACCACAGAATGTTTGAGCAAAGGTCAAGAGTCCAAAGCAGTTCAGTCCAGTATGTGATTGCTGAGAGGACAGAGGGCAATTGAACCTTCAGACATCAGCAATGTTTTGGAGGGGTTGAAGGAAAGGGTAGAAAGCGTTCTGAGTATTTTCTTTTTCTTTAGTTTGGGAGGATTTTGCAGAATCAGAGGCTGTCAAGAAATGATATGTGTCTGCTGCTGTGAAGGGAACCACCACTGAGAAAAGGCAGCAACTCTGGCAAATTGCCAGACTAATACAGAAATGTGGAAGAAAGTGAGATTACTCAAACACAAAATATTGTCATGTCTCCAGATACAATTTTGAATTATTCTAAGAACTCCAGTATCTAATACTTTATCCCTATGCATGACGAACCTGGGAAACAAGTAGATCCCATGATCTTCCAAGCCCAGAGTCATGGCAGTTTCCAGGCCTAAATTGATGTGAAGACACAGAAAACACAGTGGCCTAAAGGAAGGAAGACAACTTGTTTGTGCATTTTTAGAATGCATTTAAGCCTATAACAAGATTCTTAAGTATTGTTCTTTTTTGTATATGGGATAAGATAGCCAGATACTGGCACCATAAAGAAGTGAATATTCACTTCACTGTTTATTAAACATATTTGACTTGGGAAATCAAGATGATAGTTGAATAACAGGGAAATACATATACTCTAAAAGAGAATTTAGAATTCACTAATGTCTTTCCTAATCACACAGAAGCTAAAATCCCTGAGAATAAAAGCAAAAATTTAGTTTAAAAAAAAAAAAAAAAATTACCCTCAGTCCTTTCTGTGTCAGGAAAGATCTTGACTCCCTGCTCACCATGAGAATGACTGCAAGGCAGACAATGCCCTTTCAATGTCCAAAGTCCCTTTGCCTTTGTAGCATGTTTTGTGCAATACCAGAAACTTAAAAGCTTTCTTTTTTCTTTTTGTTTTTTAGAGTAGAATATAATCCATTCTGTCACAGCTGCTTCTTTACAGTTTCAGGGTTTTCAAGCCTCATAATGGTCTTTCTGGTTGACCCTGACCCATTCTTCATGTTTTCATGATGTGGTATCATGGTGTTTCCGTGAAGTGCAGTCCCTGAAGGGGTTAATGCTCCCCTGCCATTCAGCTGTTAGTTTCTCTTGAATTGCCCACTAGATTGTCACAAAGTATAACAGAGATGTAATAAAAAGGTCACGCAGATGCTCCCACAGAGTATGTTATCAAGTCCTAGTGAAGGAATGTGGGTAGGCCTATTCGAATGAACAATGAGAAGACAATAAAATGAAAGTCGAATTATGGACAGCAGGCAGGTTTGCACTAAAAGAGTAAACAGGATTTACTGTATATTCAAAGAGCCTGAAAAATTGCACTCATTAACCATGTATCGAGTAAATCGATAATACCATTATGTGTTACAATGCGAGTTAGCTTTAACAGCTATTTCCTACAGCTCAGCAGGGACTTGCAGCTAATTCAATTTCTACTGCATTGTATTCACACTAATATTGCTTCAAAATGGCATTACTTTTGTTTGACATTCATCTATTTTCTCACCTTATTCAATACTTCTAAGAAAATAAAATATAGGCATTAAGAGGTGTAGTTTTAACATAAGGTTCACTGCTGCTGCACCTTGTGTCAAAACACTGAACACCAAACCTTTGTCTTGAGTGTACTCCTACTGATGCCTTCATTAGCCGGTCAGCTTTCTAATCTGCAATAGATCAATGCCAGCTCCCAGTGATTCCTGTGAACAGGTCATCCATGAGGACTGCTGTAGTAAGGGTCCTTCTGCCTACCTCTCTCCTTGCTTTGGCTTGTCAGAGGCTTCCTGGATGGCCATTATTCTCAAGTGCAACAGCTGCATGCTTAATTGGGAGCCAATAAATGAAAACAACTTGATGCTCACACCTTTTACTGTGCTGCACGGTTTAATTTAATAAATAAGGGCAGGAAGGAGGGAGAGATACAAAAGGGTGCTTTGTGAAAAAACTATCCAATATATGTGGTTGATGTGGTAGCAAGTGCATATACCATGGACAAAACAAAATAGAATATAAGTAGTGAATTGTGGCAAGCCAATACAAGAATGACATTTAAGACTTTCAGTGTGCAAGGACTTGTGACAGAATTCTCAGCCTTTATGAGAAAGAAACCAGGAAAAATATTCAATTGAGCATAACCAAAAAGGTCTGTTACAATAATATGCCAACAGTCTTCCACAGGGTCATTTCCCTTGGTAAAGTGATCATAATCTATTTTATTTATGATCTAATTTTACTTCTTTTACTCCATGAAGATATTTCCTTTTTAGTAGAAAAGGAAAAGCACACTGAGGGTGGGTTTGTATTTAAAAAAACAACACCCAGAGAGAAAAACAGGGAACTGGAGAGATTTAGGGGGGGAAGGGAGGAGAATCATATATCATATTTGTTGCATCACTGCTCTTCTAAGATTTTGTCCTGTATCTGACCATTTATTCCTCTAGACAGATATACAAGGTACTAAATCCTGAGATATACGAGATTACTAAATCTTACACCACAGTCACTGAGGTTCACATCCATGAGCTGTTTCCAGCATTCTAGTATGTGTTGCAAATGAGTCACACAAGCCATATGTGCAGAATTCAAACAATGCTCATAATGTATTTAGCCTATGATAAGGCTAGTGAAGTCTTCAGAGTTGCTTCTGGTTTTGAAATTTAATGTTGCCTTCATTCCTTGTGTGCTTTTATCCAAAATGAACTTTCACAGTACTCTAATGAAATAATTGAAAAAAACCCAGATCTTTCTTATTGACCAAAAGTGGACGTCTGCAAATAATCAAAGTAATCAGTGGTCTTAACTGATACTTAGTTTATTTATTGAATTTTTTTTGTTTGTGTCTAATAACAAAAAGATTTAGGAAAGTCTTCATACAAGAGTATCCAAAACCAGGATAATAACTGGTGGGAATTTTTAGCTCAGTACTGTGCATCACAAAATAATCCTTTTTCATCTTTGATAAGACAAGCCAAATAAGTATTTGCCATAAGTGATAGAGTGCACACAGGTTTGCTTTGAATCCCAGTTATCCTCTCAGGTTTTTATCCATACTGTGAATTTTTGAGGATCTCAGCAAACACCTGGCTTCTAAACTTGCTTGTTGCAGATTCTTTGCACATGATTGTATGTTCAGAGTTTGACTGAATAATAAGAGAGTTGTTATTAGGTAGTGTTGGGTAGTTAGAATATAGGAACTTGTGCTACTTTTTAATAGGGGTTTTTGTTCTTTTTTTTTTTTTTCTTCCTGAGTGAATGCCTCACTGGATGGGGAGGCACCCACACTGCATGCTTGAACTGGGAATTGTTTTCATGCCGCAGAAGGTCAGAACGGGTCACTTGTACATAGTGTATATTTCTAAATTGGTTGTTTCCTTAGTGGCTTATTAAGATCCTGATTTAATGTTTACCAGTCTTTTCCATGTAGAATATTGCTGTACAGGAGACAATATCAAAATGCACAAGAAACTGTCCTAACAAGGTGAGGCCAAGAGCTATAGTTTTTAGTTTTTCTTCAAGTTTCTCTGAACATTGGCAGTCATCAGAAGACTGAATAGATCAGCAAATACCATTAATTTCTTGAGAACTTACGTCATTTGCTTAAGTTACATGTCATTTCAATTTAAAGTATTAATCAAATAATTAAATATTTTTTTAAACTGGAAGGAAATTGTAAGAAAGTCACTTTGAGGTGAGTCAGAAAGCATGAAACAAAAGCCTAGAAGCAGAAGAACAGAAGGAAAGAAGGTCAGAATTGTCAATATGTATAATAATAAACCCTTTGTATGTATAATAAGGTATAATGTGTAATAATAAACCCTTTTGCCACATTGACCTTTTACATCCAAAGTTGCTGTCTGGGACCACATCCTTCCACATGCAGAGGGAAGACTGTAATGTAAGTCAAAACAACAGAAACCCACAAGCCGGTAACATGCAGACTGCACTTCCGTCTGCATCACTCTCTAGTTTCATGCATTCATTCATCTGCAGCTGCCTTCCCTCATCTTTGAGGCTGCATCAAGGTTTAGGGCTACCAGGCTGTGGTGAGACATCTTGGCTCAGCCATCCTGGAGGCAGAATGAAGGCATCCATGGGTGATTGAAGGTAACAGATAGATGGACTAAGTGCTCAGCAAACAATACATGTGCCTATGAAAAATGTGGTGTCCCAGGCCAACTGTCCATTTGGCCTAATCCCAGCATTTAACAGTTGCTCAAAAACAGTTGCATTCCATTATAGATCATTTTTCCCACATATTTACTGCAAATGATTGCCATTATGAGTTCCAGCTTTTGAACTGGACTGGCCTATCTTGTCAAAATCACAGCCATATCGGAAGTTGGATACTCTTGGTGAAAACTACATGTGGAGCTTGCTGTACATGATACATTTCAATACAACTTGTCTCCTTGTGTAGCCCACTGTATGATGAGCACAGGTAGCTCTATGAGGAATGCGTGCAGTGAACAGCAACAGAACATGAGGAAAACAAGCTGAGTTATAAAAATCCTTTTTTTGGGTGGTGGGTTATGCCTCATCTTACCCCCACCAGGTACACACACACAGCTGCATGGATGAGTGTTGGAAAGAGATTATTTCTTTTTCTTCTCACTTGTTTTGGGGAAAACAATTTAGCCCAAAATTGAGCTGTGTCTTTCTAGTTCTTTAGATGTTATTTTCTGGAGAATAACTTGCCGTAAGCAAAATACTGGAGTCTGGCTAGCCAGCTAACAAAAATAATTGCAAGAAAAAGTATTACTAAGATTCTAAGAATGCTGTAGCTTCAGAAAAATACAAGTAATGTTTAATTAACTACGTGTGATTTTTCCAAACCTTTATTCATAGCTCTGTACAAAATATATAATTCTGTCAGACTTCCACCTCTCAAGTCATCTTCATTTCTTCAGAGTCTGGAAATAGATTTTGTCATGTGTAAACTCAAGAAACTCATTATAAAGGCATGTCATTCAGACAGCATTTGTCTTTTCCTACCTATTCTCAGCACTGGCGAGGTGCAGTGGCCTCACGATCAGCTGCTCAGAGAGCTGCTCCCACCCCAGCCCATGTATGTATGTAGGATCTCTACACTCCCACACATGTTGGGCTCTCTCATCCTTCTTGCAGGTGAAGGCAAGGTAGAAATTTAAGTTTTGTTGTATTTATTTAATTTTCTGTGATTATGGTGGGAAAAACAGGATGAACAAGAGAGGGTGATGATGTTTGGGGTACTTCTAACTTTCTGTAGATGCTCAGAGGCTCCAGCAGCTGTTTGTGATGATCCTCACAGTCCTGTTTCCTACAGTAATTTTTCCCGCTAATGGAGCAGCTGGGAGATGGCCTCTCAACCAGAATATTCCTTCTGAAGCTGTGGACAATTTTCATATTTGCTTGCACTCAGTATCTAAGTAGGACTTAGGTGCTATTTGAAAACAGTGCAGGGAACAGAGGCTGATTTTCTTGTAGTATTTCAAAGTCTTCTGATCAACACAAGGAGGCTGATAATGCTCACAGATGAAATTTACCTTCAGACATAGGTTTTCAAACTATAATAAATTCTGCTTGGGTCTATTTCATGGTAGTAGATGACAATACAAAAGGGAATAGTAGTAGACTTTTATTACAGCTGCACTGAAAAAAGCTTCTTCCTCAAATTATGGCCCCTTACTCCATAGGCAAGTGAACTGAGTGGCTTATGCCCCTGCTTTCCAGGGTGAGCCACTCTAAAGCCAACAGGTTACCTCTGCCCGTCATAGCTCTTGGTCCAGGCCTCCCCTGAGCTGTGCATGATGCGTTTGTAGCCTCATATCTAGGATGGGGGTTTTTTTGTGAAATTGTTCTTCAGGTAGCTTGAAGATTGGTACATTACAGTGTGACCCTAAGGTTGCACGGTATGTTCAGTAGTGCCACTAAAGGGAGTGTTAGGTATCCGCAGGTGGAAAGCCTGCTGAAATAGCACCTCAGTGGAAAAAGCCCAGCCACATGAAGTTTCATCCTCTCACCCATGATGTCTTCAGGAAGGGGCCTCTGAAGCAAATTATCACCAAAACTATACCTAGGTTTCATCTCGGAGAGGAACGTGGACAGAATGAAAAGTCAGAACATGAGAGTTATCTGGAGTTGTCTTACATCCTGAAGTTATCCCATGTCATCTGGGTGTTACTGAGTATTGAGCCATGTTTTAGAATCAGTTCACGCAGGAGCTAAGTATGACAAGTGACCCTTACTGATCCTGCAAAGGCAAACAAACAGAAGTCCTAGTGCCTTTCTTTCAGAAATAGCTACATGGAAGTTGATGTAAAATAAAATTGGAGTTGCTTTTCACGGCTTGCTCTTGTGTCTCTCTGTTAAACCAGCATAAGAAAAAAAATATTATGGTATTATGTTTAAACTGAAAATAAAAATACACTCACATCCAAAATTTAATTTGTTACAGTTGTGCAAATGTCTGCTAAATTTTAGGTACTACAAAGAGTGAATACTTCACTTTGTCTGACCAAGTCTTCCTCCTGGAAAAGGTCTATTTTATTTGGATAATATTGGAGCACTAAACTGCATGTTAACAAGGATGCCAGCAAGTTTGACACCCCATGTTGAATGTTAGGCTTCTGTGGCTACAGTGTTGTCTATATCCATGCTAAGTAATGTAAAATTTGATTGAATACATCCCTATCAGTTAAAAGTATAATTTAGCATGCATGTGTTTAGCCTTGCAGGCTAAGTATGTGTGCATACTTTTGTGTATGGAAGTTAAAAAAAAAATATTTGAAGGAAAAAGGTAGTGAAACAATTAGAAATTAGAAAGGCATAATATTGATATTCCGTATTTGTCAGATATTTTAAGTCATAACAGAAACTAGGATAAAAAGAAAAAAAAATCACACAAATGGGCATAAAAACCCCAGAGGAATGTTAAAAGTTCAAATTCAAAGCACTGGCAGTTTCTTCAGGGATAGTGTGCTAGTTCTAAATTTTTTCCCCATGTTCACAACTCTTCCTGTCTTCAGGTTATAGTATGGTACCAGCTCACTATAAATAGAACCAAGTGTTAATGCCATTAGGTACTTTTGTTCAGTTTTGTCCAATTTAAGCCACCATTTCTCATCAATATTCTCTTTTTGTCATCCTCAGATCTGTTTATAATGTACTTTATAAGAAACTTTGAATTCAAGACAGAGAGCTTTACAACAAAGATATCTTGATGCCAGGTTGGCATTTCCAGGACCCTATAGAATTACTGACAGCAGTAAATATTAAAACACTGTCTTGCGAGATTTTTTAAAAAAACATTTGCTGTGTATGACCAACTGTTCTGAAGCTGATTTTTACTGCTTTTTCAAAATGATTGCACTTTTGTCTTGCTTATCTTTCCATTTATTCCACTCCTGGTTTACTTACAGGTATTATAAATGTTAGCATCGGATATTGAATAAAACAGTGTATGACAATTATTTAAACCAAAAATCTTTGTGTAGCATTCAACCAGAAAATGATATAACAGAAGATAGCAAACCATAATTGGTATTTCTGGTTTTATTGTAAAAAAGAAAAGAAAAAACAAACAACAAAACAAAAAAACCACAGAAGCCAGAAACGCAACCTGAAATATCTGGGCTATTTCACACCAGGTAGAAGAGCTCACCTGAGTCTCATCATACAGATGCTGACATTTGGAGCAGGAGGATAGGGAAGGCACTGAATATAGAGCACCTCCCAGACTGCTGGGGCCACCTCCGGTCTCCCATATTTACACATCCCCGAGGACACCATCCCTGCCAACCACTTCCTTCCTTGTCGTGTTTTAGGATGTGCTACTTTGTAGAAAAGTCTAACCTGCGTCACTTATTGCTGGTTCTATGTCTGACTTCTTAGTTACAACTGAGATCAAATGGGCAGCTGGAATGGATAGAAGCAACTTTCATTACATAAATGCTCTGGTTTTAAGCAGCTGAATGGCATGAAGATTTGTACACACAGGGTGATGGGCAAACTAACAGCTTTCACTTCTGAGGTAAAATGTGGATAATATTTATTTTTCTAAGTAAGTGAATATTTATGTAAATATGTAGCTGTCCTTACTGTTGTGAATAGTCAGTTGCTATGGGAATGCGGTATCCAAGGTTTTGTATTTTACCTTAGGAATGTCTCCAAATATCCTGCTATCACAGGCCCTAGGCACCTAGATGAAACTGAAAAGAAATTAAAGCAAATAATCATAAGACTGTATGTGTTTAATGACATAAATCTCTATTTAAAATACACTTCGTAGATATTCCTTAGAGGACTCTCAAGAGTATCTTATCATATTGTGAGATTTTCTAAGCACTGATAGATTTCTAATGGCTGATAGAGACTGGTATTATTTTCCAAGTGATCAGTGTGGTTTCCTTTCATCTTTGAGTTTCTAGGAAGCAAACCCTAATTTAAAGTCTAATATCTTTCTTCTGTTCCCATATGCAGCAGATGGCACATTTGACTACATCCTACTTTCTAATTCCTTTGTGACATTTATTATTCATCAGAAAGGAAGTTAAAAAATATTATCTTTCCAGATTCTGGTTTGGCTAATCATATAAATTAAAGAAAATATTGCTTAAAAGAAATTATATTTGAAGACATAAAAAACCATTAAAAGTATAGCATAGGGGCCACCCAGTGGGGCAGTAGTGTATTGTGGTGTGAAAGCATAGTTCAATAAAAAAAGCAGAACTGTTGAAAACTTCCTTGCCACCATTTTCCACTGTATAGTTCTGTGTTAATCTGGCCATATCTTCCATTAAAAACTAAGGGAACTGGAGCAATGCTCAAGTACTAGTGACCACATATTCTAATATACCCAAGTTTCCTTCTATTTGTGATTACAGATTAATTTTTTAAGGCTCTAGAGAAGTGCTTATTAATACTGGCAGGTATTAATTCTTGAATGTAGTTATCTTTGCATGTACCTTCAGTTAAAGGAAAAAATTCTTGTCTGGTTAACTGAAAATCTGTATTTTTAAGTAGATATGGCATATATAACACAGCACAGCAGACTTATAAGTGTAAGCTTCTTGGACAGCAAGGCAAAGCTGTCTGATAAATAAGAATTGCATACTGGTAGCTTGTTTTTTCTTTAGACTGAAGTAGTTCTAGTCTTGGTTTTTCAAAGACACCTGAATGTGTCTTTGAAACACAAATTCTTGGTACTCAAGAGGGTTTTTATTTTCTAGCAAGTGACATAAGCTGCTTTTTTTTTTTATTTTGGTTTATTTTTATTATATTGTAAGAACAAATAGATCTTGTCCAGCTCACAGGGTATGAGTTTCAAGTTTACCCAAAATAGACTTCCCTGTAAAAGTTCTGACCCTGATCTCAAGTTTGCACACTTTCTAAACTGTTTCTTCTGCTGACTGGAAAAAATCAAAATAAAAATTGGAGATGCAATTGCAGCTTCTGTTTTGGTTTAACAGGGGGGAAAAAAAAAAAAAGTAGAGTCAATCTAGAATTTGGGGCTGATTTAATTTCCAAAAGTAGTAAGGTGCTTTGGGTTATGCCTTTCTGCTATATCTGCTCCGCCTCTCAAGTTGTAAAGAGATCAGGTCCATGGTAACACAGAATCATGGAGTCATAGAACATGTTTTTAAACTATCACGTACAGCTGTTTTTAAATACAAAACCAAGTCACTGTTTAAAATATCCTATAAAATATCTGGCCTAAAGCAAAACAAAGTGTGTCTTACCGATTCATACTATTGTTACTGAATTGTAGTCATAATAACTAAAAAGACTTCCATGTGGCATTTGTTTATTGCCATTATACAAATCACATGTATCTTGCTGCATGCAAATAAGCATTTAAAAAAGTGCATGTCTTTTAACAGATTCAACATTCTCCAATTCAGAGCATATATATACCAGTTAATCTTGTAATTTTTCTTCATAGTACACCACCTCCCTGCATGATCATAGATCCAAATGTCTTAGTTACTCTTTTGATGTTGATAATTAAATTCCATAGGCTACAAAGTTAGATGTGCTTAGTAGAGGTTATGCTAATGTATGATTTTAATCGGAACTAAAGAGAGATATCCTGATAATAGCAAAGGAAGAACAGAAGAGATGCTAAAAATAAGCCTTTTTTCCCTAGTCATACAACATCTACTTTTATGATTTTTTTTTTAAGCTTTGGAAGGATGCAGATGCTTTTATTCTTATAGTTCCTGTTTAATAGCTTCAGTGATGCCCCTCAGTGATCAACTTTTAAAGTGATCCTGATGCAAATGAATCCGAGATCTTCAGGTCTTGGAGTCATAGTCTTCTCCAAGAGGCTATCATCCTTGTTACACCTTGAAAAATTTCTAACAGAATATAATTCTCAAAAACAAACAGAGTGAGACAGTATGAATATGACCTCTTTTTAACTTGAACATCTTTATATAAATGCTTCAAATTCCGAGACAGCTTTCCCAAAAGAGGTGTCCCTGTGCAAGTACTCTTGAAACCTTAAGAGTTACCTTAGGAGTTGTCCTAAAAAGAAACAGAAATCAGAATAATCACTTAAGTAGTACTGATGTTCCCCAGATCTTAAGTCATCCTTTCTTTTCAGTGAAAGAAAAGGCTCATTTGTTTTATTTATGCTTATGAGATTTTAATCTTTTAGTTCTTGAAACTTGGATTAAATCTCATGAGGCTTGTGAAAGCTTTTTTAAAAAATTTCAAAAAATTTTTGAAATTTACAATCTTTCTTTATCAATAGAAGAGAGCTTTTTTATTTTCAAATCAATGTTAACAAGTGGGAACCCAAATATCAAACTTGAGGAATAAACTCCATGCTTATAGTCCTTTCAAAGTTTATGTGGTGATAACATTTCCTATTAATACTTTTTTCTCAAAGGAAGAATATGTTTTCAGTTTGAATAAATTATTTTCTTCACCTGTGTCTCCTTTGAGTTCTTAACTAGCTATTAAAATAACTGAAATTTATTTTCTTTAATATTAAAACAGCTACTGACATGAATTACTACTCTTTAAGCTCCTGAAAGTTATTTGCATTTGAGAGACAGAAATAAAACAGGAATTATTAGTCCAAGGATTCTGTAGGTTAATCTAACTAAGAATCCAGACTTATGTCTTTTTGGAGTCCTAGTACCAAAGGAATTTATAGCTCATTTCACTAGAAATTTGTTTATGCCATCTGCCTATAGGAAAAAAAAAAAAAAAGATTGCTACAGTACCTACAGCTTGCATCGCACTTCCACAGTGCATCATATTTTTGCTACTACATCCAGATGGGCTGCTCAGTATCTATGTACTTAGTAATATTCTTCAGACCTGAACATAATAGGGGAAAAATATTTGTAGTATATCCTATATTTTTTAAATGTATAGTTTCGGTATATACAGAGTTACTTTTTCCCACTCACACTTTCTCCATTCCCCTCCTCTTTCCCTCCCTTTCTCTAATACTGTAATTCAGATATTACTATCATTCAAGATGGTAAAGAAGTCCTGATTGATAGCTATTAATGTGGTAGCACAATCTGTATTATGTCTTTATTTCCGGAATACTAAATCTATTGGATTAATTGATATTTAGGCATATAATTTTATTACTAAATTTGATTGTTATATAATTGCAAGGTTATTTATGTGACTTATGGTCATCCATGGTTTTGGAAAACCAGAGTACTTCCGCAAAATTCTCATCTGTTGGGTGATCACTGCCTTCATATTTATTATTTTCAACTTTTGTAGTTCTGAAAATTTAAGGGAAAAATTTACTTTCTCCATAGAACCTACAGTGTGAATGCTCTTCAGAGAAATGTAAAATAAGCTGTTATTAATTTGGGTCCATTTATTCTAGATAACAGCTTTCATTAAAAAATTTTCAGTAAATCTGCTGGTGAAGGAAATACTTCTTGTTCATGTATGATCTTTTCCTCTCGGGTTTTCCCTAC